>NC_143572.1:85801102-85952108 GCF_054136105.1 Typopeltis vanoorti | reverse complement strand
AAAGTACTGAAACAAAGAAAGATGAATGACAGTAAAAGTAAGAAGAATGACAGTGAAAGTTGGACACATGTTAGTCCGAAAGTACGGAAACAAAGAAAGATAAATGAGAGTGAAAGTTGGACGTATGTTGGACTGAATGTACGGAAACAAAGAAGGATGAATGAGAGGGAAAGTGAGAAGAGGGGGTCGTGAGTTAGAAAGATTTAATGATAGAGAGAATGTGTCGCGAGATTCAGAAAGTGAATTGGATTGGATGAAGCAAGAAATTAAGAGAATTCAGGTCAAAACTATTAAAATAAATCATGATGGCATGAAAGAATTAACGAAAGATGAGCGAGTGGCGTTGTATGGCAACTCCATTAATAAAGGTGTGCTAGAGGATAAAATGCACAAGGTATGTTTTCCAGGCAGTAAAATGATTAGAGTGATTGAGGCATTGGATATGAAGCAGGAGTGAGCAAAAGAGTTAATTGTACAAATGATTTGAGAGAGAACAAAGAGTATGTCAGAATGAATGTCAGGAGGCTGCTTGGAAAGATAAAAGAGAATAGTGTGACAGGAAGGGTAGTCAGTGTGTTGCCTAGGTATAATTGTGGTGAAATGAAGCGGAGAGCAAGGATTATGAATGATATTCTGGCTGAAATGTGTGAGGAGATGGGAGTACAGTTTGTTAATGTGTGGAATGAGTTTGAGTGACGAAGCGAGCTGTATGGGAGAGATGGACTGCATTTGAGTGGTTATGGTGTGAGTCGTTTGGAGAGACTGCTGCTGGAAGGTAGAGAAGCGAATAGAGAGAATGAATCAGATTGAGAGGAGAGTGATGTGGAAGAGCAGGAGAGTAAGACAGGAGAGATTGAAGAAGTGGAAATGACTGGGGAAGTGAGTGGTATGAGTATAGAAAATGAGAGAATGGGTGTGCAAGAGGAGCAGGGAAACGGGGAGGCTCAGGGTAGACAGGGGTACACAGCGTGAGAAAGATGGATGCTCCAAGAGGAAGTGAGAGCATGTGTAGGCAGGAAAGAAATGGGATGACCAGGGATCAAGAGGAAACAGATGAAATTGAAAAGGGTTCTAAAATGAAGAAGCAGAAAGAATCTCTCCATGCTCGACTGGGGCCATTTCCCAGACCAGCATGGAGAGATCACATCGAGTGAGTGGTATCAGTGGAACTAGCTGTAGATCCAGAAATGAGCTGTCATGTTTGTATACCAATGCTAGAAGTATAAGAAACAAGGTGGATGAAATGGTTGCACTAATTGCATCTGTTCACCCAAAGACTGTAGGAATAAGTGAGACATGGTTAGATGAGGACGACATCCTGACAGGAATAGAGATGGAAGGGTATGATATCTTTCGTGAAGATAGAAGGGGTAAAAAGAGAGGGGGGGGGAGTGCTATTGATGATAGAAAAAGAGTTATGTCCACACAAGGTAGAGATGCAAGAGGAAAATAGGGCCAGTGGTTATGAGGCAGTATGGTGTGAGATAGAGGTGAATAGAATCAAATACTTGGTGAGATGTTGTTACAGACCTGGTAATGTGGATGGTGGTGATAGTGAAATGTATAGTCAAAAAAGCCAAGCAAATAAGAAAAGGGTGATTTTAATTATGGCAATATAGACTGGAATGAAGAGATAGCAACTGGAACTGGAAGTAAAGAAAATGAGTTTCTTGAGTTTTTGAGGGATAACTACCTCAGACAGTATGTAACAGAGGGCACACGAGGATTAAGGGTCTTGGATTTGGCCATCTCATCAGAGGATGTAATTCTAAATGAGGTGTCAAATCATCCACCAATTGGTGAGAGTGACCATGAGGTGATTACCTGGGTGGTTGCCAGCAGTGCAAGGGCCCCTGTGAAAAAACGGTATATGTGGAACTACAAGGGGGGGTGATTATGAAGAGCTCAGGAGACAGCTTGCAGGTGTAGCATGGAACGAGGAGTTAGTTGGAAAAGAGATCAATGCAGCTTGGGGGATTTTCAAAAACTATTTAGTAGATGCAATGTCTAAATGTATTCCAAGGGTGAGAAAGTTAAATAAGGTAGGTGTGAGATGGATGAATAAAGAGATTAAGCATGCAATACAGAGAAAAAGGGCATTGTGGAGGCAGCATAAGAGAAGTGGAAGTAACCAATTTCATGAGTTCTACAAACACCAGGCAAGGAGAGTGACTTGGTTGGTGAGAGTATCTAAAGAGAGGTATGAACAGCAGTTAGCTAATGAAGCCAAAAAAAATCCTAGGGAGTTCTTTCGATATGTAGCCAGCAAAAGAAAGAATGATTATGGAAGGATGACATCGATAGGAGTTAATGGTATAAAGACAGCTGTTGCAGAATGTGCGGTGGAGATACGTAATGAGCAGTTCATAAAGATCTTTCAATCTTATGAATATGACTTCATGGAGAGATTGAGAGCAGTTGATGATGGGGAGGAGAGACTGACTCTAAGTGAGCAAGAGCTGTTTGGGGAATTGAGTAAACTAGATGTTTACTAGTTTACTACAGCTTGCAGGTGTAGCATGGAACGAGGAGTTAGTTGGAAAAGAGATCAATGCAGCTTGGGGGATTTTCAAAAACTATTTAGTAGATGCAATGTCTAAATGTATTCCAAGGGTGAGAAAGTTAAATAAAGTAGGTGTGAGATGGATGAATAAAGAGATTAAGCATGCAATACAGAGAAAAAGGGCATTGTGGAGGCAGCATAAGAGAAGTGGAAGTAACCAATTTCATGAGGTCTACAAAGACCAGGCAAGGAGGGTAACTTGGTTGGTGACAGTATCTAAAGAGAGGTATGAACAGCAGTTAGCTAATGAAGCCAAAAAAAATCCTAGGGAGTTCTTTCGATATGTAGCCAGCAAAAGAAAGAATGATTATGGAAGGATGACATCGATAGGAGTTAATGGTATAAAGACAGCTGTTGCAGAATGTGTGGTGGAGATACGTAATGAGCAGTTCATAAAGATCTTTCAATCTTATGAATATGACTTCATGGAGAGATTGAGAGCAGTTGATGATGGGGAGAAGATACTGACTCTAATTGAGCAAGAGCTGTTTGGGGAGTTGAGTAAACTAGATGTAAATAAGGCTGTGGAACTTGATAATATATCACTGCATATTCTGAAAGAATGTGCCAGAGTTGACACCTGCCTTGACATATTTTTTTTTAATATGAGTCTTGCACTTGGTCAAGTTCCTAAAGAGTGGAAGGAAGGCAAGAATGTGCCACTTCATAAAGAAGGTGATCGAACTCAAGCATCAAACTATAGGCCTATCTCTGTGTCAGGTGTCGTGATTAAGTTTTTGGAGAAGCTTGTGAGAACTAGGATCCAGAGTTGGGTTGACAACAATGGTATAATCTTTGATGGACAGCATGGAATTGCTAAAGGGAGGTCATGTTTTAGAAATCTACTTACTTATTACAATAAAGTGACTGCTTCCTTGGACAGAGGAGAAGGATGCACAGTAATATACTTGGATTTCACAAAGACTTTTGATAGAGTACCTCATGATAAGTTGCCAGTCAAACTAGAGCAGATGGGGTTGGATATTAGATTAGTGCATTGGATTGGAGACTGGCTATCTGATAGGTATCAACAAGTTGTGTATGGGGGTGTGCGATATCCAGGAAAAGGAAAGTCACTAGTGGAGTGCCTTAGGGGTCTGTTTTAGGACCATTACTATTTAACTTGTATATTAATGATATTGGTGAAGATTTGGATGGAGATATTCAGTTGTTTGCAGATGATGCAAAGTTGAGACGAACCATAAAGAGTAGTGAAGATGTTGTAGCCTTGCAAGAAGACTTGAATAAATTGAGTGATTGGGCAAGCAAATGGGGATGTGAGTTGAATGTTGAAAAATGTAAGGTTTTAAAATTTGGAAAACAAAGATGAGATGCAGAATTTATGCTTGGTGAGAATATATCATTGGAGGTAGAGGAAATAAGAGATCTGGAGGTGATAGTGGATAAGGATCTAAAATTTAGGGGACACATCGCCAAAATTGTGAAGACAACACAAAGACTTCTGGGAATGATGTAGAGGACCCTGACGTGTAGAAGTAGGGAGATTCTTGTTCCATTGTATAAGGCTTTGATTAGACCACACATGGACTATTGTGCCCAGATTTGGTTACGGGGTTTTCAGAAGGATGAGGAGATGTTGAAAAGGGGCCAAAGGCGGCTGACTAAGGTAGTTTCTGACCTCTGGAATGTTGAGTATGAGGAAAGATTGAGAAGATATAATTTTGCAGAGTCTGGTGGAGAGAAGGAAGAGGGGAGATATGATAGAGACCTACAAGTTGGTAAGGGGTTGTTATAAGATCAATGGTGGAGAAGTTCTACAGAGAATAGTGGGAGATCAGGGGAGAACCAGAGGTTATCCCTGGAAACTGTATAAAGAGGGTGTGAGTAGGGGAGTGAGAGGCATTTTTTTTCGTGCAGAATTGTGAATGATTGGAATGCATTTGAGTGTGTTTAAGACACGGTATGATGAGATGTGTGTGTGATAAAAGGATCTCCCAGATGAGTCTTTGACTCCATGAGGTCTTGGGAAATAATAATAATAATCCCACAAAGCAAAGCTTATCATTTTAGACATGTCTGCAACTATGCATTATGGGTGGGATCATTACCATAACCAGTTTCAACTTTTATTAAGGTCTCATTAGTAGGAGCTAGACCTATGGAGATACCAATATATAAATACAGAAGTTTTCACATCACATTAATTTTCACACAAATAGGAAAACGGTGCATCATCATGTTATTAAAATACACTGGATTAGAGACAGTTGCAAAACGTTTCTTCAGTTGGTTACAAAGTAAATGACACTAGATAAGAAATTATTTTCTTGTTTTAATCCTTCATCTCAGTGTGAGCAAATAAAGTTTACAAATGAAATATCTTTCACAACTAGGCTACTTGTGTATAGAAGGAAATGTTAACATTTCCATTAACAGCAAAGCACTGTTGTGTCCTGAATAAGCTATGAAATGTTTATTATAAAATATTCAGGGCACAACCTTAAATACAACTAAGGCAGAGAATAGGGAACGTGTTGGCAATAGGATAAGTGTAAGCTGTTTACAAGTACAAAACACTTAAAATTTAGGAATTTCATAAATTTGTATAATAAGCTTTTATATTTTATATATAATCTGTATTAAGTGTGAACCAGTTATAGAGATCCATGTAAGCTGGCAAATCCATTTGATAAAACCAGTCTCTAGTACTAAATTAGCAAGGCCTATGAGTCGGGGTTCAAGTGTCACTTTTGCCGTCCTGCATTATGGAAAAGAAGGGAGGGAGAGAAGTATTGGAAAAGGAAACCTAAGCATCTTCCAAGAAAGGAAGGCAGACACACGTGCGAAAAAAAAATAGAGGGAGCTAAGGTGATCGACGTTAGCACACGTGACCGCATTGTCACGAATCGCGAAGTTCGAGATTTGCCAAGAGGAAAGAGTTAAACAAAAAGGCCTTGCAAGCACGATTCCAGATCTTTTTTCCCTGGATTCCTGGTTCCTGATCTCTCGGAGAGCGGTCGAGCTCCTCGTTGGCAGGGGAAGTTCCTGGCTTATCGTGGAAGGCATTTGGATCGTCTGTCGTAGCATTGGTATTGGGCCAAGCTATATCCGTGCACTGGATAGCTGAGCGACGTCGTGCGATGGACAAACCAAATTGATGCCGTTCCAATCAAGGCGATGTCACCTTGCCAACCCCCTGGTTTCTCGTGGAGATTCCACTCACACAGATCTACGGAAGATATCCTCTAAAGCGACTATATTGAAGGCCTTGATGACCAGACAAGGCAGGAACAAGCTTTAAGAATTCACGGACAGACATGGTAATGTAGACTTTTAAAATACTAATTCCAGTTATAGAAGAGTGTGAATTCCTTTTGAGGACATTTGTATTGGACTGAACTTAAGGGACTGTAAGAGTAGTCTACAACTAGGCATAGGTCCAAAACAGTGTTAAGATTTGTTAGCCCACGAGGCCGAGTAGATATCTGATTATGTTAAACTTAATGTGTAAATTGTGCTATTGTATTAACTGATGGCCATGTGTATCAGAATGGCATGATGATGACCTATGAAATTTATACTTTATGATTGTATTAGTGTTATTTGTAATTTAGTATGTGTGATTAGTACAAATTAATTAGAGCCTTTGAACTAAATTGAGTGCTACCATATTAACCTGCTTAAATTGTATTGTATTATTGTGTATCACCTTGAAGCTCATTAAATTGTTTCATTCGTGTACTTGCCTGATCTGCTTATGTTATATGAATTGAAAACTACTGCTCATAAAATCATTAACGAACTAAGCGGGATAAACCCATGAGAATAAACATATTAAGCAAGCCACGACTGTGAGAAAGAAATAAGCAAGCGGAGGAATAAGATTAATCTAGATCAAACTATCATTATCTCTCTGAAGGGGTCACCCTGAGCAAGAATCCTTTCTATCCTAGGTATTAGCTGGCGCAGCAAAAGAAATAAATGTGTTCATACTAATAGGGTGAACTCCATCAGATTGTTGTGTGATAAATTGACGTTTAGAGCATAGAGAGGCCAATAAGACTGCAGAGATCCTAAGAAATATATTAGTTTGATAAGGGACAAAAAAGTTATGTACATGTGAAAGAGAGAAAGGAAAAATAAGTAAAGATTAGTGGTGAGCTTGCTATAAGAACAAGGATAGGATATAAGGAAACATTATAACAAATGGCGCAGACGATAGGATAAGAGAAAGATATAAAACAATAGAAGTTAGTCTAAATGATTAGAGTATATAAACCATTAATAACAGCACTCGCAGCTGACTCAGGCAACCAATTCCATTCATTTGGCACTCTTCAAGTGAAAAATCTAGTCCTCACACACGCTTGCTAACCACACTCTTAGCCAACTTCCCTACTATCCTATAATGCGAAGTACTTTGTTTCAGATGTGTATACTGAGAAGGGTCACCACTCAGAACAGTTTCAGTCTTTATCGGGGTTTCAACAAATGGATGACAGACTGGTGGAAATACCAGAACTCACATGCTTTTTAAGCACATCCTCATCTTCCAAGAATAAGACCAGGTCTTATTCCCATCTACCAAAAACTATGCATTCCTTATATCTATACCATGACATTCCCTAACCAACCTGTATGTTGTTATTATATTTCCTCTATTTCTTAAGGCTCTAAAGACCACAATCTCTCATTATATCCTCATATGCAAAATTCAATAAATCAGATTATCTTGGTTACTCAATGCTGAAAACTATCAACACAATATCTAAAGGACCTCTTCTTGAAACCATTAACAGACAAAGCACTCACAACTGACTCAGGCAACCAATTCCATTCACTCACCACTCTCCAAGAGAAAAATCTAGTCCTCACACACTCTTGCTGACCACTCTTAGCCAACTTCCAGGGATGACCTTTTGTCCCCCCCCCCCATCCAGTCAAGTGCTGAAATATTTGCTTTGTATGAATCCTACTAATTAATCCTAGTTCTAATTATTCTACCCTCACAAGCAACCTCATCACATGCTTCTCAGCCAGAGGGGAATATGGTGAGATTGTGCATAAGGAGAGAAAAATTAGAACTCCATGGTGGACTCAGAAAGTTAAAGAGGCAGACATGGAATTTCAATAAGCTTTTACGCAAGTACGTCAGCTTGTGCTCTTAGAGAATAAAGAGAAAAATGTAAGAAAGCAAAGCATTGTGTGAAACTAACTAAACAAAGTCATGGGAAGACCTTAGTAAGAACATTGAAAATAAATATCAGGAAGCATTTTCGAAATTATGGATTCTACAATCGTGTTAAAATAACTCTTTTTATTATCCCGACGTTTCGATCTTCATATCAAGATCATTATCTGGAGCATACATAAATATACAAGACCAGCTGCGTTACATTTCAAACTGTAAGCTAGAGAAACAATAATCTGATCACATGTTACTCACTGGCATGGCCTCTAGTGGGCAAAAAAAAAAAAATTACATCAAGCTAGATTTAATTTATGATTACATGAAACATTCTTGCTTACAGATGGTTTTCCTTCATGTAACAGTGATGTCCTATTTCTATTATTACAATTGTTATTTTTGATTTAAAAAATAAATAAAATAAATTATTTATAAATTACAGCATGAATAAACATTCTTTCTTATAGATTTTTTCTTTAATAGTGATGTCCTATTTTTTATTATTAAAGTTGTTATTTTAGATTTAGGATCCTGGATTTTCTACAGTCCTGTTTATAGTTGTTCTTAGAGAGGAAGGATTCGTGGGACGAATATATGCCTTCCATATGTATGGGATTTTTAGACCATCATTACTTTTTAGATTGGGGTGGTTGATAACGATCTCACAAGCTTCCTTAAATTTGCGTTCATACCATGTTTTGGTGTGATGTAGACAACTAGTGCTTTTCCAGTCAATTCTATGTAAGGTGCTCAGGGCATGATCAGAAAGGCCAGCTTCACCATAATTATTATATCTGATGTGTTGTTTATGTTCTCTTTGCAGATTGGAATTGTGCGTCCTGTTTCTCCTATGTATGGTATGTTGCAGGTGCAGTAAATACGGTATACTCCAGGGTGGGCCAGCAGAGGGAGTGGATCTTTGGATGAGTTGAGTAAGCTTTTTAATTTTGCAGGATGTTTAAAGGTGGTTTTGAGGTTGTATTTTTGTAGTACTCTGTTTATTTTGTCTGATGTCCCTTTAATGTAAGGGAATGGTTATAGTTTTACTGTAGTCTGGTTTGTCTTTGTTTTTTTATTGAGGTCTTGTAGAGAATTTTGTTAATAGTGTTTTGGCTGTATCCATGTTTTTGAAAAGTATTGCTGATCACTTTAAATTCGTTTTTCAGTGCCTGTTCATTGGAGCAGATCTTCAGAGCCCTGTTTTTTAGGGTATTGATGACACCTAGTTTTTGTGTTGGATGGTGGTAGGAGTTTATGTGTATATATTGGTCTCCGTATATATTGTATACATACCAATATCTGTGTATATATTGGTATGTGTCGGTCTCCGGTAAACAGTGAAGGAAAGATTGCCTGAGGGAAGATGTGTGACAAGTGTATCTAGAAACAGCAGTAGTGTGTTATGTTTTTCAATCTCAATTGTGAACTGTATGTGTTTGTGTCAGCATTCAAAAATGATGCTGATCACCGTGTAACACTAAAAGAAAAGAAATATCAGGAAGGTGACAAAATATTCTGGAGGCTATTGAAAAGCTTAGAAATGGAGGAAAGTGTATTGTAAAAGGAATCAGAGAAACGGCAGTGTGTTATGTTTTTCAATCTCAATTGTGAACTGTATGCGTTTGTGTCAGCATTCAAAAATGAATGTTGATCACTGTGTAACACTAAAAGAAAAGAAATATCAGAAAGGTGACAAAATATTCTGGAGGCTATTGAAAAGCTTAGAAATGGAAGAAAGTGTATTGTAAAAGGAATCACAGATGATAAAGGTCACATGAAAACTGAATATAAAGATATTCTAGATGTCTGGAGTGATTACTTTAAAAGATTGCTAAATGAAACAAGCAGTGTCAGCACAGTGGTAAAAAACACCCAATAGAAATACATATCCCTATTTGAAGTAGAAAATGCCATAAAAAAATCTGAACTTTATTATTATTACGTGATACCTTCAGGGAGTCCAAGGACTCGTCGAGGGAGGACATCTACTCTACAACTCCATCTCCAGCACTCAATCCACCAACTACAGCAAACCGCATCATCAACACCATCTACCGCCAACCACTACCACTAGTATTTTCACAGACAATCACAAACATCCATGCCAACAGTGGGATTCGAACCCGCAGCCTTTTGGCTGGAGAGCAGATATGCTAACCACTCAGCCAACTAGACCGGCAAGTGGAAAATGGAAATGGAAAATTTAGCTGGAGTAGATGAAATTTAACCAGAAATGCTCAAATACGGAGATATAAAAGTTCTACAGTGGATACAGTGCATAATTTAGAAAGCCTGATCAGAGGATCAAATTCCAGATGACTGGAGTAGAGCTCTCATATTACCTGTCTATAAAAAGGAAAATAAAACTGAATGTGGGAATTACAGTGGTATTTCCCTACTGAGCATTCTTGATGTGATTTATGCAAGTATACTTGAGAAATAGCTAAGAAAAATTGTGGAAGGGAAGCTTTGTAAAGAATTAGCTGGATTCAGGGCTCATGGAATTTATAAGGATTAGATATTCACTTTAAGACAAATAATTAAGAAATCTTGGGAATATAACAAGGATTTGTATATAAGTTTTATAGATCTGGAAAAGACATTTGGCAATGTGAAGAGGAAAGCTCTTTAGAACACTACAGTTACGTGGTGCTTGCTACTAGGTGATCGGTGTGAAAGTCAAGTGGCATTGGTGACATAGACTTTTCGAAACTGATTTGATGTGTTGAGTGCGATATGTATGCAAAGCAGAGTGTAAGAGAGGTGTTTGTGGCAAGAGAGAGAGAGAGAGAGAGAGAGAGAGAATGAAGGAGAGAAAGTAAGGATTTGTCGAAAGTGTGATACATTTGTTGGACCATGATAAAAATAATGTGAAACTGACTGAAAAGATAGATGGTGTACATAAAAGAAAGGGAAATGAAATGAAAGTAAGAGAAAATGAGGGAGTGAAAGAATGCAAAGATGTAGAAGTGAAAGTTAGTGATAAGGGAGCAAAAGAAAGTATGAATGAGGAAACGCAAGCAAAGTGCAGCAGAATGAGAGGTAGCAAGATTGCAGGAATGATAGAGGGAAAATGTCGGAAAGCAAGATCTAATGAAACAGTTATTGAAAATGAAAAATGAAATAAGGAACATGTGAAGTGATGTTAGACGTCTAATGGAAACTAATGAAAGTGTGCAAGAGAACAAAATGAAAGAAAAAAGAGTAAGAGAGGTGGTGACGAGCGATTCCAGGATAGCAGTATACGAAGACTCCATAATTAGAGGGCTAGTTATGAGAGAGTAAGTCCATAAGGTCTGCTATCCAGGTGGAAGAATGAGTAGGTTAATTAAGGCATTGGACATGACGAAGAAACAAGCAAGAGAGTCAGTCGTGATTGTAGGGGCAAATCGTCTAAGTGGACATAAGAAGGATAAGAGGAATGAATATAAGGAGACTATTGAGAAGAGTGAAAGATAACAGTGTAGTAGGAAAGGTTGTCAGTGTGTTGTCAAGGTATGACAATGATGAATTGCAACAGTGAGCCAAAATCATGAATGGTATGCTAGCGAAGCCATGTGAGGAGAAGGGAGTGAAGTCTCTGGATGTATGGCATGTATTTGAGGGAAGAATGAAATTATACAGATGTGATGGGTTACATTTAAATGGCTTTGGAGTGAGTGTGCTGGAGAAAGCACTGCTGGATGAAAGTAGAGTGTGTGATGCATGCATGAGATCTGAAGAAAAAGATGAAGGGAAAAATCAGGAGAGTGCTGCTGAAGAGAGAGAAGTGCTTGGCAGTGGAAACAGTAGTTAGTGTGAGAGATGAAGAGAGAACAGAAATGCATGAGAAACAGGGAAACGGAGGGGGGGTGGACAGGGAGACATAGTATGGGGAAACTGGATGATGAAAGTGGCAGTGAATGTGTGTATCAAGATGGAGTATATTGTGATGTGGGTTGGGAAGTTGAGACCAAGCAATGTGGTAAGTGGTGATAAAGGTGACTGGGCAGGTGTGGTGGGGAAATCACAACCGACACATGGCACGGACAGGATTGGCTATAGACCCAAAAATTAACTGCTGTGTTTGTTTATAAATGCCAGAAGTATTAAAAATAAGGGGGAATGGAATGGTTTCAGTGAATGAGTTTATTCTCCTCAAAATCACTGGAATAATGAAATGTGGTTGAATGAAGATGATATCGTAACGGGAATAGAAATGGAAGGATACAGTATTTTTCACAAGGGAGAAAGGGCAAGAAGGGAGGGGGAGCGCAGCTGATGATAGCACGGGAATTAAATCCACATAAGGTAGATATGAAATGGGGAAATTGTGGCAATGGTTATTAGGCAGTGTGGTGTAATGTGGAGGTTGAGAGGAAGACATTTAGTTGGATGTTGTTATAGGCCTGGGAATGTGGCGGGTAGTGATGAAGACATGTATAACCAACTCTGATTAGTGAGCAAAGAAAATATAATTATTATGGGTGATTTTAATGATGTCAGTATAGATTGGAATGAACAGACAGCATTTGGGAATAAGGAAAATATGAATTTCTTGAGTTCTTGAGAGATAACTATCTCAGTAGCATGTAAAGGAGGGCATGCAAGGATCGAGAGTTCTAGATCTGATCATTTAATCAGAGGATGTAATTGTAAGAGGGGTTTCACACTTTCCTCTAGTTGGTAAAAGTCATCATGAAGTAATCACCTGTGTTGTGGCTAGTCATATGCAGACTCTTGTGAGGAAAGGATATATGTGGAATTATAAGGCTGGTGATTATGACAAGCTTAGGAGACAGCTTGGAGCTATAACATGGAACGAGGAGTCGAGCGGTAAGGAAATAAATGCTGCATGGGAACTGACAAAGAAATACATAACAGCATAGTGTGTGATTGTATTCTGAAGGCAAAAAAGGCTGAATAAGGTAGGTGTAAAATGGATGAATGTGGAACTTAAGCATGAAATATGGAATAAGAAAGTACTTTGGAGGAAGCACAAGATGAATAATGGTAATAATCAGTCACATGAAGAGTATTAGCCAGTGGTTTTGAGGCACTATGGTGTGAGATAGAGGTGAATGGAATCAAATACTTGGCTGGATGATGTTATAGACCAGGTAATGTGGATGGTAGTGATAATGAAATGTAGAATCAAATTAGCTAAATAATCAAATCAAATGAAATGTACAGACAAATAAGACAAGGGTGATCATAATGGGCGATTTTAATTATGGCAATATAGACTGGAATGATGAGATAGCAACTGGAAGTAAAGAAAATTAGTTTCTTGAGTTTTTGAGGGATAACTACCTCAGACAGTATGTAGCAAAGGGCACACAAGGATTAAGGATCTTGGATTTGGTCATCTCATCAGAGGATGTAATTATAAATGAGGTGTCAAATCATCCACCAATTGGTGAGAGTGACCATGAGGTGATTACCTGGATGGTTGCCAGCAGTGTGAGGACCTCTATGAGAAAAGGATATATGTGGAACTACAAGGGGATGATTATGAAGGGCTCAGGAGACAGCTTGCGGGTGTAGCATGGAATGAGGAGTTAGCTGGAAAAGAGATCAATGCAGCTTGGGGGATTTTCAAAAACTATCTAGTAGATTCAATGTCTAAATGTATTCCAAGGATGATAAGGTTAAATAAGGTAGGTTGTGAGATGGATGAATAAAGAGATTAAGCATGCGATACAGAGAAAAAGGGCATTGTGGAGGCAGCATAAGAGAAGTGGAAATAACCAATTCCATGAGGTCAACAAAGACCAGGCAAGGAGGATGACTTGGTTAGTGAGGGGGGTAGCTAAAGAGAGGTATGAACAGCAGTTAGCAAATGATGCCAAAATGAATCCTAAGGAGTTCTTTCGATTATATAGCCAGCAAAAGAAAGAATGATTATGGAAGGATGACACTGATTGGAGAAAACAGTATAAAGACAGCTGTTGCAGAATGTATGGTGGAGATACTTAATGAGCAGTTTATAAAGGTCTTTCAATCTTATGAATGAGACTTCATGGAGAGATTGAGAGCAGTTGATGATGGGGAGGAGAGACCGACTGTAAGTGAGCAAAAGGTGTATGGGGAGTTGAGTAAACTAGATGTTAATAAGGCTGTGAGACTTGATAATATATCACCACGTATTCTGAAGGAATGTGCCAGGGAGTTGATATCTGCCTTGACATATTTTTTTTTAATATGAGTCTTGCACTCAGTCAAGTTCCTAGGTGATCGAACTCAAGCATCAAACTATAGGCCTATCTCTGTGTCAGATGTTGTGGTTAAGTTGTTGGAGAAGCTTGTGAGAACTAGGATCCAGAGTTGGGTTGACAACAATGGTATTATCTTTGATGGACAGCATGGATTTGCTAAAGGGAGATCATGTTTTAGTAATCTACTTACTTATTACAATAAAGTGACTGCTTCCTTGGACAGAGGAGAAGGATACATAGTAATATACTTGGATTTTGCAAAGGCTTTTGATAGAGTACATCATGATAAGTTGACAGTCAAACTAAAGCAGATGGGGTTGGATATTAGACTAGTGCATTGGATTGGAGACTGACTAACTGATAGGTATCAACAAGTTGTGTATGGGGGAGCGATATTCAGGAAAAGGAAAGTCACTAGTGGAGTGCCTCAGAGGTCTGTTTTAGGGCCATTACTATTTAACTTGTATATTAATGATATTGGAGAAGATTTGGATGGAGATATTCAGTTGTTTGCAAATGATGCAGAGTTGGGACGAATCATGAAGAGTAGTGAAGAATGTTGTGGCCTTATAAGAAGACTTGAATAAATTGAGTGATCGGGCACAGAAATGGGGATGAGTTCAATGTTGCAAAATTTAAGGTTTTAAAATTTCGAAAACAAAGATGGGATGCAGAATTTATGCTTGGTGAGGATATATTGTTGGAGGTGGGAGAAAAAAGAGATCTGGGGGTGATAGTGGATAAGGATCTGAAATTTAGGGGGGACACAGCCAAAATTGTGAAGACAACACAAAGGCTTCTGGGAATGACACAGAGGATGCTGACTGAAAATTTGGAGAAAAGAGTAAAGCTAATAATAACGGCAAATACCTGTTGGATATCTACTTAGGACATGGACTGGTTATTACTAATACAATGTTCCAACATAAAAATATGCACAAATTCACATGGACAGAAGAGGCAAGGAATAAGAAAGGTCTCATTGACTACGTTATTATTGATAGTGATGTTTTCTCCCTGGTGTAGGATATTAGTGTATAGAGGATTTGAAATTGGAAGTGATCACAAATTTAGTCTTGAGCAGGATAAAATTGAATTTCATACCAAAAAGAAGAACATGCAAGAAAGCTTCAAAGAGAATAAAAGTTGAGCAGCTCTCAGATGTAAACTGCAGAATAAAATACACAAACATTATTCAAGAAAAAATGAAAGAGTTTGATAACAGGAACCAAACCTTGGAGATTCAGTGGCAAGCCCTGAAGAAAACACTGATTGATTCAGTCATAGAGGTATGTCGTGAGGTTGTTCGTAAGGAGAGAAAAATCAGAACTCCGTGGTGGACACAGGAAGCTAAAGAAGCAGTGAAAGAAAAGAAGAAAGCATATCAAAAGTTCCTAGCAAATAAGTCAGCTTGTGCTCTTAGAGAATACAGAGACAAATGTAAGAAAGCTAAACACTGTGTAAAACTAGCTAAACAAAAGTCATGAGAAGACTTTTGTAAGAAGATAGAAATTAAATATCAAGAAGGTGGCAAGATATTCTGGAGGTTTTGAAGAAGCTCAGAAATGGAGGAAAGAGTGGTGTAAAAGGAATTAGAGATGATAAAAGTGACATGAAAACGGGAGAAATGGATATCCTTGAAGTATGGAGTAATTACTTCAAAATATTGCTAAATGAAACAAGCAGAGTGATAGCACAGTGATAAAAAAACACTCAACAGGCATACAGTCAGGATACATATCCATACTTTAAGTAGAAAAAGCCATCAAAGGCTTGAAATGTGGAGAGGCAGCAGGAGTAGATGATATTTGACCAGAAATGCTTAAGTATGGTGGTACAAAAGTGGCTGCACTGCATAGTTCAGAAGGCCTGGATAGATGCATGAATTCCAGATGATTGGAGCAGAGCTCTTATAGTACCCATACATAAAAAGGAAAATAAAACCGAATGTGAGAATTACAGAGGCATTTCCCTACTGAGTGTTCCTGGTAAGATATATGCAAGTATACTTGAGAAAGAGGATTGCAGAAGAGAAGCTTGGTGAAGAACAAGCTGGATTCAGACCAAATAGAGGCTATCAGGATCAGATTTTCACTTTACAACAAATAGTGGAGAAATCATGAGAAAGAACAAAGATCTGTATTTAAGTTTTGTAGATCTGGAAAAGGAATATGACCTGGTGCCAAGAGAAACGCTATTCAAAACGCTACACTTTTATGGTGTCAATGGGATATTATATCAAGCAATACTTAAGTCTTTATTTGAGTTGTAAGTCAGCAGCTAGAATTGAAGTAAGTACAGGAAGGTAAGTTAATGTTAAATCTGTTGTCAGACAAGGATGTACATTATCCCCACTGTTATTCATTATATATATAGATCACATTATGAAGGAAACTGGTATTAAACCTGATATCAAAATTGGAGATGTTCTCAGCTCTTTGCTTTATGTGAATGATGTTATACTTCTAAATAAATCTGCTACAAGTCTGCAAGATTCCCTGACTAAAGTGAATAACTGCTGTAATAGATATAGTATGAAGGTCAGCATTAAAAAGACAAAGATATTTCATATTATATTGAAATATTGAAAATATCAACTGCACTGTGAATGGAGAACCTATAGAACAAGTAAACCATTTCAGGTACTTAGGCACGATTTTTAGTGAAGATGGTAAATTAAATATGGAAATAGATAATAGAATCAACAAAGCTGGTATGGTAGGAAGTCTACTGAATAAATTTATATAAAATAAGAGAGAAATTAGCCAAAACACTAAATTAGCTGTATTCAAGCCAATTTGAACTTATGGATCTTAGAGCTGGATCAGAAGTAAAACACTTAACCAAAGACTACAGACCACAGATATGAGCCCTGAGAAAGATTAGGGGCATGAACAGATGGCATCAATATCAATATCATATTAAAAATTAGGATATTAGGAATGAACTTGACATTGTCAGCATCCAGGAATGCATTAACAGAGCAAATCTCAGGTGGTATGGTCTCTTAAACAGAATGAGAGAGGAATGATTAGCAAAACAAGTCTTCTCTGAAAGGTTGGCAGGAAAAAGACCCAGAATGAAGACTAAGTTATAGGTGGATTGATAAGTAAAAAGTGCCTTAGAAGATAGAAATATAAGATCTGATAATGTTGAAGTCTTGACAAGGAACAGACTGATTTGGAGGAAAACTGTAGATAGGAAGTTAATGACGTAATTTTTCATGTAAAGTTGGTTGATTGGTGGAGCCTCTGCTACTAATGGCTTGCAAAAAGTTAAGCAGTTTCAGCGCGATTAATAGTTCGAAGGGATTTCAATCGTTCGATGCTGTTGGCACGCTCTCCCTCGAGTCTTTGGATTCCCTGGAGGTGTCACATAATAATAATAATATCCTGTACACCCCTTAAGGGTATATATCAGTATATATAAAAGTATATATAAATTTGATGATAATTGCAATATGCCCTCTGAATTTCAATACTCTACCCATCATCACTCCCCACAGCTCCCTAGCCTCATTAATTTCCCGTAAACTAGTACCATCAATATGATACTGTGTGTAATCTTGTCATTCCAAACTGCATTATTAGGTTTTACAACATGGAACTGACAACCATTGTCCTTCGCCCACACTGCCAATTTATTTAAATCATCCTGTAAGATATCTACATCACCTTTATCAACTATTGCTCTCCCTAGTTTTGCATCATTGGAAAATTGAATATACTCTTTCGAAATCATCTGCTATATCATTAATGTACAAATGTACATTAATGCTATATAAGGAGGGTGTGAGCAAAGGAGTGAGAAGAAGCAGGTTCTGTTATTATTACGGGCAACTCCAAGGAGTCGACAGACTCATCAAGGGAGGCCCTAACATCATGTCAAGAACAACTATTTGACTTTTGCACAGTATCTATCATACCTCACCTTGAACTCATTCACGGTCATAGCACCCACAACAGACTCTGGCAGCTTATTCCACTCATTTACCACTCTCCAAATAAAAAACCTAGCTCTAACACCCCTGTTAACCACATTTTTGTGCAGCTTCCATGTATGGCCCCTAGTCCTCCCACCACCAACCCTATTCTCAAAAATATCTTCTGGATTAATCTTATAGAAACCCTTCAGTAATTTGAATGTCGCAATCATATCACCCCTTTTCCGCCTATCAACCAATTTTTGCAACCCACAAATCTTCAGTCTGTTCTCGTAAGGTTCATTCCACAGACCTGCCACCATCTTGGTCACTCGTCTCTGGATCCTCTCCACCTCCTCCCCATCAAGAAGAAACCCTGGCGCCCATATCTGGGCACAGTAGTCCAGATGGGGTCTTATCTGGGCTTGATATAGAGGAACAATAACTTGTTTGTCTCTGCTTGTTAAAGTATTTTTCAGTAACCAAGTGATTTGGTGAGCTGTTTTAGCCAATTTTGCAATGTGCCCCCGTAAACTTGAACTCCCTATCCACCAACACTCCCAAATCCCTGGCCTCATCAATCTCCTGGAGTACGGTTCCCCCAATATGATATACTGCTGCTAATCTTTTCACTCCAAAATGCATAACCTTACACTTTTTGCCACATTAAATTGACATCCATTTTCCTTAGCCCAGTCCTCCAAACTATCCAAATCATCCTGCAAAATTTTGACATACTGTGCACTCACAATTGGTCTACCCAACTCTGCATCATCAGTTGAGTAAACGAAAAACACTTCGTCTCAGATCCTTTCCTATATCGTTAATGAACAAATTGAAAATTAGTGGTCCAAGAACAGAACCCTGCAACACATGTCACAAGCAGTCTTTTGGACTCAACTCCTGAATAAACCACTGTCTGGTATCTCTCCATCAACCACCCTCTTATCCATCCTCATCTGCTCCAGTTTACTTATTCTTTGCATGGAGGGTGGTTGGTGAGTGGAATGCATTGCCTGAATGTGTTGTGGATGTGGACACATTAATCAGTTTAAGACGAGGTTGGATAAGCATTGTATGCAATAGTGAGTACCTCCCATGATGAGTCTCTATGGAGGTCAGGTGTTGATAATAATAATAATAATAATAATAATAAATTAAAGAATAGTGGTCCCAGTACAAGGCCAATAAATATCTTTCCTAACATGTTATTCAGTTACTCTAATTTTATCTTCATCTGAAATAAATCAAATTAATTTGGATAAGAGTGGATAACACATTGCATTCTTCATTTACCGAAACATTGAACGCATTTTTCCATACATCACTGTGTCATATGTTTAAATTCAGCCAGAAATCAAAAATACGCGAAGATATAGCAATTTGAAAATAAGAGATACTAGATTCATTTGCTGGCATATCGCAAATGGCGGAGAATACGTATTATTTTTTGACATTACCATTAAGCACTAGAAATCAGCTGCAGAATTAGTCAAAATCCATTTATTTGCTGCTCAGAACTAGTCTTTATTTCGAAACCATATTTCAATAGCCTCTAGCACTAACAGCCATTCTAATAAAGTGAACATGTCATTTTGAAAAACCAGAGAATTTCATCTCTCGGTTTATCTAAATTTTGTTTCCTGGGGCTCGAAGGAAAATTTTCCGTATTTCTTAAGCAAATAAAACACACACGTCATTGATGTCATCTAGCTTTTGCAATCTCTTCAACATAGGAGTTGCTTTTCCCACAAAAAAAAAAAAAAAAAATTAGCCTATATTTTTTTAAGGAGGGGCACTCCTAAACAAAAATAGGCTAAATTGCCATAAAATTAATAAAAAAAATAAAAGTTCATTCATTATAAGTATCCAATTCTAATCAATGAATCAAGTAATTTATTGATTCAAGAGTTGGACTGATCCTTACCCAAACAAGGAAGGGTATTTTTTACTTATCGCAGAATCACGAAATTTAAGATAACAGTACACATGATCCACTACTTACTCAAATAAAACGTGATTTTCAAACACGAAACCCACCCTGGAGTGAGAAAAGCGCGAAACATATTCTTCAATGGATTCGGAAAAGTTATGAAAGAAAATTTAAAAGATAAAAATAAAATTTACTCTATTTAAAATGCTGAGCGGTTGATGATCACTTGCGTTGTAATATATCCATGATGCAGAAAATTAATATAGCTAATATCAAAAAATATCAAAAGGCTAAACAAGAATTCAGAGTGTATGCATTCATTACCTACCCTGCCTATTTCAATGTTGTAAATAAATAAATAAATAAAAACCTTATTTAAATTAAGGGGACATTAATTTAAATGCCGGCAAAGGTTGGTCGATTGGTAGAGCCTCTGCTACTAATGGCTCAGTTAAGTAAGTTTGAGCGCGGTTAGTAGTTGGAAGGGGACCAATCGTTCGATGCTGTTGGCACACTCTCCCTCGATGAGTCTTTGGACTCCCTGGAGGTGTCAAATAATAATAATAATAATAATAATAATAATAATTAAATCCCACATTGTTTTAAAACCGAATAAGAAACTCAAAGAGTTTCTTATTCTTATTTAAGTAAATAAAAACCTAATTCCTTGTATTGCCATACAAGAGTCGTCGGGGTTAATTTATCCCTATCTAACTTTTGGAGACTGACGGGGAAGTTCAATCGTCAGCGGAAGCCAATCCTGATAGCTGGCCCAACGCTATCACAAATTACACACGGAATCAGCAGCTTCTCTTCACAGGATGCCAAATGTTGAATAATGTATTGTATAGTATCAGTACTGGTACTAGTATTACTTCCAAGACTTCATGGAATTGAAGATTAACGAGAGAGGATGAACATACCATAATCGCTGTCATACCTCAATGAATCAAGTAATTTCTTGATTCAAGAGTTGGACTGATGCTTACCCAAACAAGGAAGGGTATTTTTTACTTATCGCAGAATCACCTTGAATACATTCAGTGTTGGATCACTCACTATCCACTCTGGAAATGTATTACAATCATTAAACCACTTGCCAAGCAAAAAATTCTCTTTTTCACTTCCTTACATGACCTTTATACAGTTTCCACTGAGAACCTCTCCTTCTCACATTACCCGCTCTTGCATCCTATGCAATCATTTCTCTGTATCAATTTGATAGACTCCTCTCACCAACTTATACGTCTCAATCATATCACCAATCTGCTAAAATAAGAAGACCATATTCCATCAATCTGTGCTCATAATGCACACAGGCTCAGGTTCCGTTCATAATGCATTATTTTTATTTAATTATTATTATTTTTGTAGTGAGTCTTCGAAACACTTATGAAGCTTTTCGCTTACATTAATCGCTTCATGGCTTTAGAGAATCGGAATTCTGTAATGTCAAAAGAGTCAAAAAAAGTAAACAGCAATGAATTAAACAATAAATAATCAGTTAACGCCTTCTATTCCTATAAGTAGTAAACGAGGCAGTTCTAGTCCTATCTAACTTTTGGAAATTGAATGGGCAGTTCAATCTCCACTGGTAGCCAATCAGAGATAGCTAACCCAAGGCTATCACTAATTTAAGCAATGAAGAGATAGTGAAAAGACAGTTCAACAAGTGCTGCCATCTCATGGTTCCTAACTCTAACAATATTTTTAATGTCTGAAATAGTGTGGGTTCTAAGGTCGATTTTCTTGAGATTACGGGATGAAAAATTCAAGATTCCGGGGAGAAAATAAAAAAATAATTAAAGAAGAAACGCTTGCCCGTACCGTGCCAGAATCCCCTCTAACTCGAAAAAACCCGTCAAAAAAACCTTCGAAAAAAATTCCTATATGCAGCGACTAGAATTGAACATAAGTCTAGTGGTTTAAGCAGTTTAGCACTGAAGAGTGCAACTAGGAGTGGGAGAGTACCGGACATAGGATCAGAAGAGCTACCATAATCATGGTGTCAACATCGTCTGAAATTCGTGAAAGTGACCATGCCATCTTGACTTGGGAAATTATTAAACATTAGGAATATTCTATCAAGATAGGGTATTTATGGAACTACAAAGCAGTTGATTATGACATTCTTAGGGAAAAAACTTAAATATGTACCATCACATAAAAAAACATTGCAGGGTCAGGATGTTAGTAGTACATGAGGTATAGTTAAGAGTTATCTAGAAGAGTGGTAGAGCCTCCATAGCTTAGTTGGTATAGAGGAAGCCCTTTGATAGGAAAGACCTGAGTTAGATTCCCTTCCAAGATGTGAGGAACCTTCATCTGGTCTCTTTCAACTGAAGGTGAATTAGCCATTCACATACGGAGATAGGGTTTTTTAACCGGAAACTCGAGTTTTCCGTCTCCAGGGCAGGCAAACTGTCCCCATGAACCCTCCCATCTACAGACAGAGGACACACCTGAAGGAATATGGCTAATAGGAATGTAATGGGCCACTAGGCATAATACGTGAAAAGAGGAGGAGGAGGAGGAGGAGGGGAAGCAGTATTAAATGGTGTACCTGAGATAAGGAGGATTAATTGGGTAGGAGGTAGAAGGATAAATAATGTTATTAAGCAGGAGATGTAGAAGAAGAAAATGCTATGGAGGGTATATAAAGATAACGGTGCCCAGCAACCTCATGAACAGTACAACGTTCAGGCAAGAAAGGTGATCAGCATGACAAGGAATGCAAAATTCAAGGAGAAGTATGATAGGTTGTGTGGATAGATTGGTTCTCCTGCGATGAGTCTTCGGATCCTATAGAACGATCCGCATAATAGTTAAAATAATCAGCAAACGCCTCTTTGTTCCCCTGTAAGAAGTATACGAGACCGTTTCAGCCCTATCTAACTTTTGGAGACTGAGTGGGCAGTTCAAAGTCCATTGGTAGCCAATCAGGAATAGCTGACCGAAGGGTGTCATTAATTAATCGGTATGCAGTGAAGAAGCGGCTCAACAAGTGCCGCCATCTCGTGGTCCATAATCCTAACACAATATGTTAAGGTCTGAAAATAGTGCGGGTTCGACGGCCGATTTTCTTGAGTTTACGGACGAAAAACCAGAATTTCTGGAGGAAAAAACCCGCTAGCCCGCTAGATCGCTAACTCGGGAACTAGATTCAAATGCCTTTCGTCGTGCGGTCAAGTGTCGTAGAGCGCAATTGCCCCTTCTACTGAGCTACACAGCCCTTAATTTTTTTTAAAACTGTAATAGCATTTTATTTATCATCATACAGAGTATTTACATATATACAATAAAGTATACTATTACATTTTCTGTTCAGTGCAAAAGTAGAGTACAGTGATTTTTTTTAAATATAAATGTAAATACATTTTTTTTTACAATATCAATATCATAGCTTATTATTATACAGCCTATTTACATATACACAATTTTTTTTAATATCAGTATCTTCATTATTGGTACACATTTCACTCTCTGTTTTGTTACATAATCTGCATTCTTTGATTATAACGATTACATGTAGATGAGTAAGGAGCGTTAATCTCACCTATGTCGAAGCGTGGGTTAACTTTTATGAAGAGAGTGGGATTTAGCCTTCACTATTTATGTTGTGGTTATGCATGGGATGTAGGCATTGGATGGTAGTGATTTATGATGTGTATATTAGTGTTAATGGTATATTAACTTTGTGTATATTTTCCAGAGTTCATGCTTTAATGTTCTGTAGTTATCTATGTGTTTTAAGTCTCTTGGTAAGTTGTTGAGTTGCGTGGGTATCTGATGTGATCTTACGAAAGAGCCGTATGAGTTGTTGAAGGGTGTAGGGATGTAGAGAGTGGTTGTAGGTAGTGATATTCGATAGGTGTCTCTGTTGTTTCGATTGGTGATGCTGAAGTAATTCCTTACTAATGTTATGTAGGGTTACAGATTTTTAATGCTCAGGATTCTGTGTATCGCCATGTGCTGGTCGGGTACTGGTTATTGCGTGTAAGTCCAAATCACTGTTGATGCAATTTTCCTATGTAATATTTCTACTTTTGTTAGGTGGCTGTTTGATGTGTTTGCATATACTGTTATACGGTATCTGAGTAGGCATTCGCAGATACAGTGATATAAGGTTTTTTTTATATTAGATGGAATAATGTCTTTTACTTGGAAGAGTTTTGCTGCGATGATCCGGAGTTTGGTATGTAGGTATTCTATATGTTTCGTACATTTAAGGTGGCAGTCTATGTAGAGACCAAGGTATTTTGCGTGTGTTGCAGGTTTCATTTCTGGACATTGGCAGGTTTTTTGTTGTTAATGCAGCGGTATGTGTGACAATGTATCGATAATGGTGTCGGGTGCATGATTCATGGGTTGTGAATTATCAACATCTGTGTTTTGGTGCCATTGATTACAATTGCGTTTTGGTAGAAGTATTTTGTGATTTCATTTAGGTTTTATTGTGCTTTGGAGAGAGTTGTGTTGATGCCTGTGTGGATTGCTAGTACTGCGGTGTCATCTGCTTACTGAAATATTTGACTTCTTATGGCCATGTTATGAACATTCGTTAATATATATGTTGAATAGAGTGAGTGATAATATGGCGCTTTGAGGGAAACCATGTTTTATTTGTATACCCAGGTTGTGACATGTACCTATTTTTGTTACTTTTGTTCTGTTTGAGAGATAGTTCTTGAACTATGTATGCAGTGTTCCTCTTATACATATTGAGTAGAGTTTGGTGAGCAGTATGTCATGTTCAAATGTATCAAATGCTTTGGTTAAGTCAAGCAGTATGAGGACGGCGTACTTGTTTTTGTCAAGGGGCTTTGTTTATTGTGTCGGCGATATCTTCTAATAAAGTGATGGTGCTTTTTGTTTTCTGAAAGCCGTATTGGTTTTGTGAGATGATGTTATACTTCTGTAAATAGATTTGTAGTCTGGTGTGTGTTATTTTTTCTAGGATTTCTGAAATGACTGCTAGGGTAGCTATTTGTCTGTAGTTCTGAGTATCGTTTCTTTTACCATGTTTGCAAATTGGCGTAATTATTGCAGTTTTTAGTTGTTTTGGAATAATGCCAGTGTAGAATATTATGTTCACGAGTCTCAAAAGTATTGGATTTATTTGTTTAAAGTGTGTTAAAAGGTCTGTGAGTCTTATTTTGTCTATTCCTGTAGTGGACTTTGGTTTTAGTTGTATGAGTACTTTTTTCAGTTCCTGTTTCCTTACAGGTGGAAAATACATAGTTTATTGTTGACTTTGTGTCGGTAGTTTTTCGTTGATGGCTGGTAGATTGTCTTTTTTGAGTTGTGTGATATTGTTAATGAAGGCATGGTTGAATGAGTTTGCTAGTTCCTCTTGGTTTGTGTCCTCACCGAATCTTTTGCAATAAATTCTTGTTCTGAAGTTTTTTTCCGAGTTACTAATTCGTTGAGTGTAGCTCATGTTTGCTTCATGTTTTCGTTATATTCCATGAATTTTTGGAAGTAGTAGTGTCGTTTTGCCCTACGAATTTTTCTCGTTAGTTGATTTCTTGTGTTTTTGTATAACGTTTGTAAATGTGTGTTACTGGGTGAGTTTTTGGATTTTTCTCCATAGATTTTCTTTTACAGTAATACTATTTAATATATTGCGATTTAGCCATGGATTATTATATGTTTGTCGCCTCATTTCTGTAGGCGTTGTTGCTTTTTTTGTATATTTTTTTGAACTTTAGTTGGAAATTCTCATGTAATGTGTTATAGGATCATTTATTTTAAGTAGGCAATTCCAGTCTGTTTTTTTACATGGTTATCTATGTTCTTTAATGCTCTTTAATATGATCGAGTTTTGTCGACTTTTGTGGTGGTGGGAGGAGGGAAGTAGGTAACGTAAAACAAAGTTGAGACAAAGTAGTGATCGGCAATTTTGACGTTAATTACTGATGATGTATATGTATGGATGGGAGCTCGTATTTTGATATGATCAATGCATGATCGTGTTAGTGTAATGTTGAGTATTTCTTCTCTTCTTGGGGTGTTAATGGTAGGGTTCATGCTGTACTTACTTAGTATATCAAGGTATGTGTTAGTGGTTGAAGAAGCGTGGTCAAGAGTATTTATATCAATGTCTCATATTACGATGAGCCTATGTGTTGTACGGGGTTCGATGCTGCTTAGCCATGCTTCTAACTCATGGAGAAAGTTGAGTGGATTATTTCCTGGGAGTCTGTATATTACGTTTATTGTGTATTTGATATAATGTTTGTCTCTATTTGTGATTTTTCCAAAATTAGTGTTTCTGCATGTTCGAAATGAGTTTGTTTTTGAGTCACATTGTATTTTTCTTTTATAAATGCCACGATACCACCTCCTCTTTTGTTTGGTCTAAATAAGTTGTAGGGTTGGTAACTAGTAATGTTGTATGCGTAAATTTCTTTATCGTTTATTGCAACTTCGGTCAGTATTAACGCATCTATGTTTGTCCTGGTATAGTTGAGCAGTGTTATTAACGTAAGCCATTGTTTTTTATACTTCTTATGTTTGTGTGTACGATAGTGAAGTCGGTATTGGTAGAAATGTTGTCGGACCATTTCTTCAAAGAGTCAAAGACCTTGAAGTTTATATTGTCTGACTGGATATTTTCACCTATATTTGAGATCTCCATTATAAAGTTTTTAAGTGATTTCTAATATTGTTTTTAAGGATGTGAAGGGCTAATGTTTTACATTGGCAGGCTGTGTAGATCGGATTCTCTTGTAATTATATAAAGTCCAGTGTTTTCATTCTTTATCATAAATATCTGTGAATCCTTAGTCCACAAGAACTTGTAGTTTTTCTCTGTTTTTGTGTTCCTTGCTTGTTATTAAAGATTTTTAAAGTATGGAGTCCAGTCTGCAGTTATATAGGTTGGTGTTGGGAGTTTCTTGTCAGTTAGGATCCTTGTTGTCGGCCTTGTTTTCTTGCCTGCTACAAGAATGGTGTCTCTCAGACTTTTGCTGGTGAAATGAGCGATGATTAGGGGCGGTTTCACTTTCACAAAAATAAACTCATTAGTTAATATAGGCGATGTCTGTGGTTGCAACTTGAATGCCAATTTTGCTGCCGATTAGTTGCATTAATCGCTTAAATCTTCTGTATTTTCTTTCGTTATTCCCTCAATTTCAAATCCTTTTTTTCTTCCTTTTTGTAACATGTGCTTCATTTGAAACTTCAGTATGTTTACTTCTATCCTCAATGCTTCATTTTCGTGCTTGAGTGTTTCTTGTGTTTCTATCGCTACCGTTAATTTTGTCTTTATTTCTCACACGGTTCCTAACATTTCTTCCGAGGTCACGTTATTGAACTGTATGTAATGTTCATACTCCTCAATTATTTTGTTGATTTGTTCATTTGTGTATTTAGCAAGTCATGAACCATGAGTTTCAATGAATCTAAGTTATCTGTTTAGGTTCACAAAGTGGCTTACCTTGATGTGCGTCATTATTATTATTATTATTATTATTATTATTATTATTATTATTATTATTATTATTATTATTATTATTAATATTATTATTGTTCCGGGAAACTCCAAGGAGTCGACAGACTCATCGAGGGAGGCCCTAACATCATGTCTGGAACAACTATTCAGCATTCACACAGTATCTAACATATCTTGACTTGAACTCATTCACGGTCGTAGCACCCACAACAGACTCTGGAAACTTATTCCACTCATTCACCACTCTCCAAGTAAAAAACCTAGCTCTAACACCCTTGTCAACCACGCTTTTGCCCAGCTTCCATGCATGGCCCCTAGTCCTCCCACCACCAGTCATATTTTCAAAAATATCTTCTGGATCAATCTTATAAAAACCCTTCAGTAATTTGAATGTCTCAATCATATCACCCCTTTTCCGCCTATCATCCAATTTCTGCAACCCACAAATCCTCAACCTATTCTCATAAGGTTCATTCCACAGACCTGCTATCATCTTGGTCACTCGTCTCTGGACCCTCTCCACTTCCTCCCCATCAGAAAGAAACCCTGGTGCCCATAACTGGGCACAGAAGTCCAGATGGGCTCTTATCAAGGCTCGATACAGAGGAACAACAACTTGTTTGTCTCTGCATGTTAAAGTATTTTTCATAAGCCAAGTGATTTGGTGAGCTGTTTTAGTCACTTTTGCAATGTGCCCCCTAAACTTCAACTCTCTATCCACCAGCACTCCCAAATCCCTGGCCTCATCAATCTCCTAGAGTACGGTTCCACCAATGCGATATACTGCTGCTGTTCTTTTCACCCCAAAGTGCATAACCTTACACTTTGCCACATTAAACTGACATCCATTTTTCCTAGCCCAGTCCTCCAAACTATCCAAATCATCCTGTAAAATTTTGACATCCTTTGCACTCACAATTGCTCTACCCAACTTTGCATCATCAGCAAACAAGTGAACACTTCCTCTCAAATCCTTTCCAATATCATTGATGAACAAATTGAAAAGCAGTGGTCCAAGAACAGAGCCCTGCGGCACTCCACTAGTCACAAGCCGTCTTTTTGACTCCACTTCTGAATAAACCACTCTCTGGTATCTCTCCTTCAACCACCCTCCTATCCATCTTACCAGCTCTATATCTATCCCCATCTGCTCCAGTTTACTGATTAGGGTTCCATGTGGTATCCTGTCAAAGGCCTTGGCAAGGTCCAGTAGTATCACTGTAACCCAATTACCCCTATCCAGTTCAGCCGTCACTGTGTTATAAAACGTGAGCAAGTTACTGAGGCATGATCTACCCTTCACAAAACCATGTTGTCCCCCATACAATATCCCATTTTCATCTATCCAATCCTGTATTCTTTTCTTGACTAATTTCTCTAAGACCTTGACAATGATTCCTGATATGCTAATCGGTCTGTAATTTACAATAGCAGTCTTGGAACCACCTTTATGCAGTGGAACTATTTTCCCTTCCTTCCACCCGCTCGGGACTAACCCAGACTCGAGACTCAAATTAAACAAACTGGTCAAGGGTACTGACAATTCTTTAGCTGCTTCTCGTACTACACGAGCTGGTATACCATCCAATCCCACAGATGTATTGACATTGAGGTTATGGAATAGACTACTCACCTCCACTTCATTCACCACAATTCCCGTATAATCTACTGGTTTATTCGTTTCTGCAATGTCACCACCTGGATGATATATTCTTGCAAAGTGCTCATTCAGTAACTCAGCTATCTCAACTGATTCAGTTACCTCCCTACCATCGGCATTCTTTAAAATCATTCTGCCATGTACATTTTTCCTTTTACTTGCTACATATCTAAAAAGCTGTTTAGGATTCTCTTTATCCTGCATGGCCAATGTTCTTTCGTAATCGTTTTTTGCTTTTCTTACCACATTCGTCACCCTTCTGGCCTGCCCTTTATACCATTCATGTGCCTGCCGGTCACCTTTCTCCTTAAATTCCCTCCATAGTTGTTTCTTTTTTTGCAGCTCAAGCTTAATGGTGTTATTCATCCATTTAACCCCTACTTGATTTATTATTCAGACTCTAGGTATACAGTCAGCCATTGGTTCATGCAAGCACTTCTTAACTACCTCCTATGCATTTCTTTTCTTTGGTGTCTGTTCTTTGTTCTTCTTTTTCATGCACTGAAGACTGTGCCATTCGGTCTGTTCCGTGGCTCATTTTGTTTCCACGTGCTTTCTGAGATCCAGAGCATTGGTAGTGTTGTCTTTTGCCACCTCCAGAACAATGCGACCCATCCCCTTCGTCACTTAATGGCTTATTGCACTTATTACAGCTTATTGGGCTTGACCTTCGCTGATATATAATAATAATAATAATAATAATAATAATAATAATAATAATAATAATAATAATAATAATAATAATAATAATAATAATAATAATAATAATAATATATCAGCTAACGGCTTTTATTCCCATATGGGGAGTAAGCAAGGCAGGTTTTCTCCACTGGACCAATCAGAGATAGCTTGCCCAAGATTCTCACTAATATCATTGTGTCTGCTAATGAGACGGGACTGACAAGTGCCATCATAAGCAAGTCTATAAGCATGAGTTTGAATGAATATGTTGTTGGTATTCTGAGGATTCAGGAAGGGACGTACCTTACTGTGAGGCATTGCTTTCGCTTGGTGTCTCTTCTCTGTTCTTCATTTTCTTATGTCATTGTGGAGAGCGCCATTCAGTACTTTTAGCATCTCCCTTTGCTTTTCATGTGCTTTTTAGCATCCTGGAGCTGTAGCGTAGTATTTGACCACAGACGAAGCAATGGGACTCGTCCCATTCGGCGCTTAACTGCTTATTGCACGTTAAGTGTTTCGTTACCTTCGATGTCTCAGTGAATTATGGATTTACCTCCCTTGAGCGACTGCAGTGAGACTCTTAAAACGCTGACATCCTTTATTCTTCACTCGTAAGTGACCACAGTCCACTCTGCCTACGACTTTCCGCTCACAAACTTTCGATGAATTTTATGAGCATGTCCCTGTCTTCAGCATGATAATTAGAATTACATAGTATCACTGTCAAATTAAAAACATGAGTTACAACCTTTAAAGCTATGAAAACGGGAGAAGCAATATCAGCGTACACACACATGTATGCCTACCTAGCGCCCTATATAATAATAATAATAATAATAATAATAATAATAATAATAATAATAATAATAATAATAATAATAATAATAATAATAATCAGCTAAAGCCATTTATTTCCTTATAGGGAATATACGAGGTCTTTTAAACCTATTCTGCTGGCCGGTTCAATATCGACATGTTGCCCATCAGACATAGCTGGTCCAGACCATTACTAATTATAACTGCAACCAATGAAGAGAACAGCAAACAAGTGCTGTCATCTCTCGGGATCTGGTAGAATAAAGGATGAGAATAAGTTCCTCCAGTCGGCGAATAGACTTAAACTTTTAAGTCCATCTTCGGGAGGCCTATAATAGTAGATGCAAGCGTCATTTCCAGTGAGCTTAATCATAGGCCAGATCGATTTGAAAGTAACCGTTCTCCTCTGATTACTGAAGTTAACCAAAACCTGAGTGCAGTACTAACTGCACTCAGGTTTGGTAGGTTAACTACCTGGGTAACCTGGGTGCTCGTGCCATTATTTATTTTTTTAGAACCTATGTAGCTCAGTCGATGTGGCATATGCATACCACAGCACTTGACCACATGAAAGAAGACTTGGTTTCAAATCTAGTCAGTGACTAGAGGAAATTTTTCTAAGCCTTTTTTCGAGCGGTTCTCGAATTAGTCGATTTCTTGCACGGGCCGGGTTTTTTCTTCTGGAAACTCGGGTTTTTCGTCCCATAAACTCAAGAAAATCGACCTAAGAACCCATTCTATTTCAGACATTAAAATACATTGTATTAGGGTTAGGGATCACGAGATGGTGGCACTTGTTCAGCCTTCACACGTAGCCTTCACTGCGTGCTGCTTAATTAGTGATAACCTTGGGACAGCTATCTCTGATTGGATACCAGCGGAGATTGAACTGCGCACTAAGACTCCAAAAGTTAGAAAGGGCTAAATCGGCCTCACCTACTCCCTATACGGTAATAAAAGGCATTAGATGATTTTTTTTAAATTAAAATTACCTAAACAACATTCACAAAGCATCCACCTTCAACTGATTGAGGGATGTATATGCTAAGTATTCTGCTTCATATTTTATTCTGGCCATTTATTGTCATTCAAGAAAATTTGGTAATTCTGGGGGGAGGGGTACTCTAGAAGCTTGAAAATGGTCGTCGAACTCTCAGTCTACCCACAGTACTAATGTACAATACAAGATTTACATTTTATAAATGGGATTCACACTGGGCGGGGGGAGGTTGGTAGGATTAACAACTCTTCATAAAAATTCAACCTCTGCTGATTATAATCTATATTTTCATAATTGCCATTGATAATATCTGCCATAATTTTTTGGCCTACTCTTATGATACGCGAGGGACTTTAGGGAATTTATTTTAGAAAACTGCATGCTCTCATTAAGCACTATAAATTTCCTATGTTCACTGAATCTCGAAAAATGTTAATTGTCTTGATAGTATTTAATTTCTGTTGTTGTCTTGTTTCTTTGCTGCAGCTTTGCTTCCAGTTTTTATGAACTGTTCAGAGCACAAGGAATGTCAATTGCTTAATATTCAAACTTATTTTAACCCGCTCTGCGATAAAGATCTAAAGTTTTGCTTAGACTTAACTTCACAATAAATTACTTGCCAGAAAGTTGTAATTAACATTCAAATCAGACTGCAGTCAATGACAATATATCAATAATGAGCGTCCAGTTTACAACTAGATCTTCTATTCACAAGAAAATAATAACAAATAAACAGAAGTTGTTAGACTTCACTGGCATCGCTTGGAAGCCGATTTCCGTGTTCTACCAATTACAGGGTGTTCGGGATAAATTTGACATATTTATAATTAATTATATTTTTCCGTAAGTTCCATGTATTAACACACACTTCTCTTCATTTAAAAGTTTGGACCCTTCTTCATTCATATACAAGATGTCAGAAAGGATGGATAGCTGGAACCCACCTGAATCATGGAAGAGAATAACTTGTATCATGATGATTCGTGCCCGCCATCAAAATAAGGATATTACGACTGCTGCCCAATGCTCCCTGAATACAGTAAAAACAATCAGGCATGAACTAGAGACTTGCAATGGTGACTACGAGGATGTAGCAAGAAGAAAGATCCCTAGCAGACGATCTGATTGCGTTCGTACAGCAGAATTCCTCGCAAATCTGCAGGAACAGGTGTTGAAGAACCCTGGCATTGGAATTCGGGCTTTGTTCGTGGAGTTGCTAACTGTAGTCAAGCCCTGGATAACAAGGGTAGCCAATGGTAGGCCGTATGTATGGCAGCAGGATTCGGCCCCTTGCCACACCTCTGGGAAAAGTCAAAAATGGTTGTCTGAAAATTTCTACGACTTCACCAGTCCAAATGTTTGGCCTCCAAACTCCCCAGACCTTAACCCCATGGATTATTTTGTATGGGGCGCAGTTGAAAAAGACACCAATCGCACTTCCAATAATACAAAAGCCCAGTTAATGGATAAAATTAAAACAGTTTTTGCGGCCCTTCCCAGGGAGACTGTAGCATCAGCTTGTTCGAGGTTCCAAAGCAGAATTGAAGCTGTGATCGATGCTAATGGTGGTTATTTTGAGTAAATCTTGTTGATAGTATTGTAATTAACTCTGCCTGTAATGTTTTTTTGTCAATTCATTAAATTTAATAGATACAAAGAAGATTTTCTTTTTCCTTACGAAACTGTCAAATTTATCCCGAACACCCTGTATATTAGGGGGAATTTCTTAAAATATATACACACGTGGTCTAAAAGTAGCTCGCTTATGAGTAAAGGAAGAAGAGTGCTACATAATGACAGCCATTCCTTCTGCAACCAACACGCGACAGGATCCGGTTAAATTTTCAGTTAGGAGTCATTTTAAATTGCTGACGTGCCCTTTCTGTAAAGGTTGCTGTCAGAAAAAAATTAATTTCCTATGTATGAAAGTAATTTATCATTAATTTCCCATTTTTGCTTTAATTCAGGCACATATTTAAGCTTTGAATTCAAAGATAACTTTTGCTGCTAAAAAGGAACGATAAAATAATAATAATAATAATAATAACAATAATAATAATAATAATAATAATAATAATAATAATAATAATAATAATAATAATAATAATAATAATCCCCCAAGGAACACAGCCTTGTCATGGCGGTAGGACTTGCATGCTTCAATGATGTTGAGGGCTATTCTGGCTGTAGCATAGTTACCAGGTGGATCACCGTTGTCAGAGAGGTCTCAACTGAGGAGCCAGACAACAGTGTTCCATCCCCCATCATAATTATGAAAAGCAAGAAGAGATCCATACTGATCGGTCGACCCTCGAGCCATCAAGGGCTACTTCAGATGTTGGAGATCCTGGGCATCAGGCGACAAGTGGGTTACAGGACCCACCTCTCCTTGATGGACAACCAGGGCAGGAAACTGAAAAGCGACTGGAAGAAACCTAGAGTGAAAAATGGACTGTAGAAGAAAACAGAGAAATTATGAAATGTTTTTACAGATCAAGACAAAACAAACGGGGTTTTATCAAGTGCATGCATTTAATTTAGTAACAATAAACTAACATTGGAAGCAATAAACTAACAATTCCAGTAACAGCAAATCATTAGGAGGTAGCTATATCTAAATTTGGAATTCAACTCAGTAAGTATCAAGCTGATGACATTCCCATGTTTTGACAGAAGTGCAATGTAAAATGAAGTCAGGGATATTGGAACATATGAACTTCATAAATGACCGTATAATTCTACCACCATTAAAAGCTTTACATAAATCTTAGCTAAATCAGCTCCCCTTAGATGTAAATACTATGATAAAAACCATCACAACCAATAGTATAAAGGAAACAAATCAGCTCCTATACAACGCAGATTATATCATTACAGCGAAGCTTGGATGAAAACCACAAGAGCAAAAGCCGAGGATGGAACAATTTGCAAATCCGGTTGGAACGAAAAGTCAACAAACTTCCAACTGATCTGAGTAACTTAAAGAAGGACGACTGAAAAATAATATCAATCTGGGGAACCCTCTGGAACATAAGAAAGATGCCTCGTGGATTAAGCAAAATAGAAGCAGAAATAAAACGAAAACAAATGTAAAATATCGTTATCACTAAAGAAATGGTCACTGCACAAGCTAGAAAATTAAAAAAAAACTGCAGTGCACCTGGCAAAGACGAACTATTTTCGATTTTGGATAAAGCATCTAACCAGTCTACATGATCGAATGGCAGAACAATTTAATTATTTGTTTCAGTTAGGCTCAATGGAAGACTGAATAATATCTGGGCACACTTTTCTCTTCATAAAAAATAACGATAACGGTGCAGACCCAAGCAACTATCGTCCAATAACATGCTACCAACTATGCTTGAGTTGTTCACTGTAATAATAGCAAATTCCATATACCACTACTTATCAGATTTATCCGAATGAACAAAAAGTCAATTTTCAAAAATCTAGCGGTATACAAAAGACCAGATCTTTATTAATAAAATAATTCTCAGAAATTCAACAAGACGAAAAACTAGCTTAAACATGCCATGGATAGACTATAAAAAAGCATTATATTCGCTTCCACACTCCTGAATCCTAAAATCATTACAATATTTGGAATTTGCAATGCCCTTCGATTGGAATAGGCCTAAGTTCGATTCTCGTCGCGACGGGAGGAATCTTTATCTGGTCGATTTCAATTCGAAGGTGAGTTAGCCGATCTCATACGGAGGTAGCAGGGTTTTTTCTCCCGGAAACTCGGGTTTTTCATCCCGCATACATACAAATCGGCCCTTCAGAACACACGCAATTTACAGACAAAAATTACTAGTTGTGGTGGTGTTGGAGGTGGACGGTAGATGGCGTTGATGGAGATTATTTGTAGTAGCGGTTAGGTGTAGAGACAGTTGTAGATGTCCTCCCGCGATGAGTCTTCGGACTCCTTGGAGGTATCAGGAATAATAATAATAATAATAATAATAATAATAATACGTTTACTTCTGGCTTCTACTATTAAATCATGGGAAAATAACTTTAATAATCAATAATGAACGATTTGGAGATATTAGCATTAAACGTGGAATATTCCAAGGAGATTCCTTGTCACCATTACTCTTCAACATTTCTTTGATACCTTTGTCTATGATTTTGAAGAAAACAAAACTTGGAAATGAAAGTCTTAAATATTATTATTACTATTACTATTATTACGGGCAACTCCAGGGAGTCATTAGACTCATCGAGGGAGGGCCCAAATCATATTCATCACAACTATTCGACATTCATACAGTATCTATCATACCTCGCCTTAAACTCATTCACTGTCACAGCATCCACCACAGACTCAGGGAGCGCATTCCACTCATTCACTACTCTAAAAGTAAAGAACTCAGCTCTAACACCTTTACTAACCACACTTTTGCCCAGTTTCCATGGATGTCCCCTAGTCCTCCCACAACCAGCCCTGTTCTCAAAAATATCTTCTGAATTAATTTTATAGAAACCCTTCAGTAATTTGAATGTCTCAATCATATCTCCCCTTCTCCGCCTATCAACCAATTTTTGCAACCCACAAATCCTCAACCTGTTCTCATACGGTTCATTCCACAGAACTGCTATAATCTTGGTCACTCGCCTCTGGATCCTCTCCACCTCCTCCCCATCAAGAAGAAACCTAGGTGACCAAATCTGAGCACAGTAGTCTAGATGGGGTCTTATCAAGGCTCGATACAGAGGAACAATAACCTGCTTGTCTCTGCTTGTCAACGTATTCTTCAGCAACCAAGTGATTTGATGAGCTGATTTGGCCACTTTTGCAAAGTGTCCTCTAAATTTCAATTCCTTATCTACCAACACTCCTAAATCTCATGCCTCATCAATTTCCTGGAGCACGGTTCCACCAATGCAGTAAACTGCTGCCAATCTTTTCACCCCAAAATGCATAACCTTACATTTTGCCACATTAAACTGACATCCATTCTCCTTAGCCCAGACCTCCAATCTATTGAAATCATCCTGCAAAATTTTGACGTCATCTGCATTCACTATTGCCCTACCCAACTTCGCATCATCCGCAAACAAATGAACTGTTCCTCTCAGATCATTTCCTATATCATTTATGAACAAATTAAACAGCAGTGGTCCAAGAACAGATCCTTGTGGCACACCACTAGTCACAGGCCGTCTTGTGGACTCTACTCCCGAGTAAACCACTCTCTGATATCTCTCCGTCAACCACCCTCCTATCCATCTCACCAATCCTATGTCCATTCCCATATGCTGCAATTTACTGATTAGAAATCCATGTGGAATCCTGTCAAAGACCTTGGCAAGGTCCAGTAGAATCACCGTAAACCCATTACCCTTATCCAGTTCAGCCGTCACTGTGTTATAATACATGAGCAAGTTACTGAGGCATGACCTACCCTTCACAAAACCATGCTGTCCCCGATACAGTATCCCATTTTCTTCTATCCAATCTTGTATTTTCCTCTTGACTGTTTTCTCTAAGACCTTGACAATGATTCCTGATATGCTAATTGGTCGGTAATTTACAACAGCAGTCTTTCCACCCTCTCCGGACTAACCCAGACCCGAGACTCAAATTAAACAAAATGGTCAAGGGTACTGACAATTCTTTAGCTGCGTCTCGTACAACACGAGCTGGTATACCATCCAATCCCACAGATGTATTGACATTGAGGTTATGCAATAGACTACTCACCTCCACTTCATTAACCACAATTCCGGTATAATCTACTGGTTTATTCGTTTCTGCAATGTCACCACCTGGATGATATACTTTTGCAAAGTGCTCACTCAGTAACTCAACTATCTCAACTATCTCAACTGATTCAGTTACCTCCCTACCATTGGCATTCTTTAAAATCAATCTGCCATGTACATTTTTCCTTTTACTTGCTACATATCTAAAAAACTGTTTAGGATTCTCTTTAGCCTGCATGGCCTTTCGTAATCCTTTTTTGCTTTTCTTACCACATTCGTCACCCTTCTGCCCTGCGCTTTATACCGTTCATGTGCCTGCCGGTCACCCTTCTCCTTAAATTCCCTCCATAGTTGTTTCTTTTTTTGCAACTCAAGCTTAATGGTGTTATTCATCCATTTAATCCCTACGTAATTTATTATTCGGACTCTAGGTATACAGTCAGCCATTGCTTCATGCAAGCACTTCTTAACTACCTCCCATGCACTATCAACTTCTAGTCCTTGCAGTTGTACATGCCATGGCACTGAACCAATCAAACTCCTTAGCTTGTCATACTTTCCCGCCCGATAATTCCACATGTACCCTGTCTTAATTGAAAATTCTACACCTTTAGCCACCTCCCAAGTTAAGACCCTATGATCACTCTCACCGATTGGTGGCAATGTGGTCATATTTGTTACAGCCAAATCCTCAGATGTAATTACTAGGTCAAGCACTCTCTGACCCCTAGTATTTTCCATTACATGCTGTCGCAGATAGTTATCCCTTAATAACCGCATAAAATCCAGTTCCTTCCTCCCGTGTGTCCTCTCCTCACTCCAATCAATGCGATCATAGTTGAAATCTCCCATAATAATCACCCTCCTTCCACCCATTTCTTCTATTTGCTTGTGCATACTGTCACCACCATCTTTTCCATCACCTGGTCTATAGCAGCACCCAATTGTATATTTAGTTCTGCTAGCCACAATCTCACACCAAATGGCCTCAAATGTGCTCTTTTCTCTATCCTGCAATTCAACTTCTATTCTCCTTGGCTGGAGCTCATCAGCTATCATCAACAATACTCCTCCCCCCATTTTATTCTCTCTGTCATTCCTGAACACACTATACCCATCACATTCAATCCCACTAGTTATATCATCTACAGTCAGCCATGTTTCACTAATACCTATAACCTGTGGTCTGGAAGTGCCAACCATGGCCAAAAACTCTTCCTTCTTGTTCCTAATACTCCTAATATTAGTGTACATGAATTTAAGACCCCCCATTAGCCCCAACCCTACCTTGATGCCTTATATTAACTATCCCACTCTGATTTGTTGTCCTTATTTGCTCTGGCATATTATATTCATTCTTACATTCAACTGCCTCCATAAGGACAGTATCTCTACCCACCCCCCCTAACAAATCTAGTTTCCCTGAATTTGCACATCCACTACATTCAGCAACACTTTCTCAAGTCTTCTTACACCGTAACCATTCAAATGCAAGCCATCCATCTTATATAGATCCTTTCGCCCATCAAACTCACTCCACACATCCACAAATTCCACACCACTCGTCATACATAACCCATGCATAAAGTCATTTGCAATTATAGCCCTCCTTTTAAACATTTCACTGTCATACCGTGGCAAAAGACTAATCATTCTAATTCTCTCACTCTTTTCTTTTGCTACCTCAAACAATTCATTCAGGTCTTCTATCATTTCCATTTTATCTCCTTTCAAATCATTCGTACCTGCCACAACAATCATTTCTTTCACCCTTTCCTTTTGCTCTCTAATAGACGCAGTTACGTCCTTTATGGTCGCACCAGGTTGGTACGATTTTTTCAAATCCTCTACTAACACACCTCATACTAACGAGTCTCCATACAGCACTCTATCCTTCATTTTGTTCATGTTCACATTCATACGTCTATTTTTCCTGTCTTCCTTTTTATTTTTGGTTGGTTCATTCAGTCTACTTTTGTTCATGCACTCTAGCTGCTGTTTTGCTCTTTCTATCGCACTATTCAACAACGCGATCTCACTCAATGCATCTATCTCATCTTTTTTGTTCTCTGAGAAACCATTTATACTATCATTCACACTTTCTACATTCAGACTCTCACAATTTTCATGTACAACTTTGCCGTTTCTTGTCATATCCCTATTTCCTTCATTTTGAAGGTTGACAAAAATATCACACTCACGATCCGAAATACACTTCAATTCCGCATTCTCCCTACATTTTCTACACACATTCAATCCTTTATCATCATCTAACCACAATCCGACCGCACTCCGCAAAGCGTACATTTCACAGCTAGTACACTGACTCATTTCTTTTATGCTACCGTTCTTTGATAACGATGGCGAACCTTCATTACTGGCCGCCATTTTCCTATGCACAGGTGCCATATTTATCTGTAACGTGTTTTGTCAAATTAAACGTTATAACGCACCAAAAATAGACGCACTAAAATACGCAAGGCAAATAAAACAAAACTACACAATATTAAGTAATTTGTATCGATAACTGAAAATGATACTTATCTTATCTGGAGCTTGCACGAACACTACTCATTACGAATTCATCTAGCGGCGACTTCCGACATAGATTATGTTATAAAACACTTTAGTACACTAACCACGTTAATAAAGCTCTAATAATATACCAAAATTAAACACTTAAGTCCATTAAATTGAATCCAAAACACCAATAAATCAGCAAAAAACACAAATCTCTCAGGAGCTCTCCGATAGCACGACCGTTCACCAGCTAGCCTCGACACCAAATCTCAAATTTCTTCGAGATACTGATGACAAAATTGAAATGAACAAGACGTAGCAATGGCTACAAGAATGGTATATTAAAAAAGAAACAAGGATTTATTCTAGCAGCTCAAGAACTGGCATTACAAACTAATGCAATTAAAGCAAAAACATTTTAACATCAATAATAAAAGTAAATGCTGGTTATGCGAACAGAAAGATGAGACCGTACTACATCTAATCAGGCCTGCACCAAGATTGCTCAAGCTGGTTATAAATACCTCCATGATCAAGTGACCAAAACAATTCATTGTTAGGTATGCAAAAAATATGGCTTTCCTTCTTATGATAACTGATGAAAGCATAAAATTGAGACAGTACTGGAAAACGAATCAGCAAAAATTCTGTGGAACTTTATAATACAAACTGATCGGAATTTGGAACACAATAGACCTGACATCACAATTAGAGAACATCGACAGGTTTGGATTATTGATATCGCAGTACCCAGTGCTAACAACATTTATAACAAATTACTGTTAAAAAATTACTAAATATCGAGATCTGGCAACCGAAGTTTGCCGGCTATGGCTTAAATACACCATATTCATTCCAATAGTTATCGGTGCACTTGGTGCAATTTCAAAGAAGCTATCCAACTATTTGCAGCAATTAAACATCAACGAAGTGACCTCATATGATGTACAAAAAGCAGCATTATTTGGAACAGCCCATATTTTAGGTGCTACATGACAAACTATTATTAGATTCTTGGATAGATTTTGAATTGATCTGTTTCACCCGTCATATTTTTGTTTAAATGATATCATGTTTTGACTCTGTATCAATAACAATAATAATAAAGCATGAAGCTAAATTAAATACCTTTTACACAAAAAATGATGAAAACTTTTTATTACTTTGTAAGTAATAGGCGAGACCGTTTTAATCCTATGTAACCTTTTTAGACACTGAGGGAACTTCAATCTCCTCCTGAGGCCAATTAGAGATAGTGACTGGTTGAATACTATCACTGAACAATATCTGGCATCGGATGAAGAGAGGCGGCTGATGATTACTGCCATCCATCTCATGGTCCCTAATCTTAACACTATGCATTTATTGTTGAGAATGTGTGTCTTCTATGGTCGGTTTTCTTGAGTTTAAGGGAGGACAAAAAACCCAAGTTTCTTGGAGAAAAAACCCGCTTGCCCATGCCGGAGATCGATTAACTAGGTAACTGGTGGTAGAAAGGCTTAGAAAATGTTCATTTAGTCTGAGATTAGATTTAAACCTAGTTCTTCCTTAGAGCATTCAAGTGCCACTTCCACTGAGCTAAGCATAAAATAAAGTAAAACCAGTGAAATAAAAATACGCAGATCAAAATGAATTGGGCATGCACTGAAAACGAACAGAAGAGATATTCCAAGTAGTGTTGCCAAATGAAAATTACTAAAAATAGCTAAATGTTTTTTAAAAAAAGAGCTGAAAAGAGCTAAAAAGGAGTTAAAAATAAAAATTTGAAGCTAAAATTTTAAAAGTAGTAACTGATACTTTTAAGTTACTTGCATATAAGTGGCTAAATACATCTTGCATATGGTCTTCTGTGCTTAATTCACCCGCGTTTTGACTTAGATTTTCAGCTTTATTATATGTGGCCATCGTTCCATACTGTATTACTCAGTGTAGATGCTGGTAAATGATAGCCTGTACAGCACTTGTTGTTATGATTGACTCACAAAATAGCTGTCAGCATTGGCAATTCCATCTTGTTTCTTAATTTAGTTTTAACCACATTCATGGAACTAAAAATTCGTTCAATTTCCGTGTTAGAATTTGGAAGTATTAATAAATTTATTGCACACTGAGCAATTTCTTTAAATGGATTCATTTCAGATACATCTTTATGCTCTCGTACTTCAGTCAGAATAGCTCAGTGTTTTCTATATTTGTCCATTTATTTAAGTGGATAGTATTGTACTGGTATTTAGCAGCAGCAACATCTTTTTCTGTTTTCAGCATTATTTCTAAGATGGGAGTAACAGGTTCTTTTATATGTTTTAGGGTATTTTCAACAGAAAAAGGTGACATCATTCTTAAAATATTCAAGTTTTCAGGCAACCTTTGCTTAAGCTGTTTGAGGAGATAAAAGAAGAAACTGTCTAGCACTTCCTCTAAGATTTCCCTCATCATTTTGCATTATTTTCTTTTGTAGCATCAACGCTGAAATTTTTCTTTCAAAAATCTAACCAAGATTTGGATTGGGATCAAAATAGTCATCAATCTCTAACTCTAGAGGGTCGACTGTAGATGATGGTAGCACTAACATATTAGCAATAGAGCGAATTAAACGAGAAAGGTCTTCAAATAATCTCGTCTTATCCGCACTGTTAGATTCGAAAATTTTGTTAACTTGATGAATTTGAACTAGAGCAGGATGGAAAAATAAAAGGTACAACAGATTTCTTTCATCTTTGTACACCTCCCACAAAATTTGAGCTTTGTAGCATTTCTCAGTCACACTCACGACTTCGAAGTGAGTTTTTAATTCCAACCACTTGCTGAAAATTCTGTCAACTGCAGGTTCAATGGAGAGCCACCTTGTTGCACAATTGCTTACAATTTTCAGAGGAGCATCATTTTCGTTGATAGTTTGATACAGCTCTTTGTATGCTGCTTGTCTTGAAGAAGATTTTGAAAACCACTTATACGTTTCGGCAACTAAACATTATTATTTTCTTGGGAGAGATTCCGCACAAATGTGAGACATTGCCAGTTGTAATGAATGGCATACACATCAAATTAAAATTAAGGAGTAAATATATGCCTTCAATTGTTGATAAACACCATTATTGACACCACCATAACACTGGCGTTGTCTGTACCAATTATAATGAGGATTTTTAATGTCCAGTTTCTTGGTCAAGAGCTATTTTTTCAGTGCAGCCATAATACCACTATCGTCAGACTTTTCTAGAACCACCATGCTCAGAAATGTATGCATAATTTTGTTGAAAATCTTGCTATAATAAATTATGGCCATTCCTAAAATCTTATTCACTCTGATATCATTCAATTTGTCTATTAGCAAGCTGAAATTTTAATCTCCAATGTCTACAATTAGATCTTCTTCAAAATGCTCACTTAGAATATTCTTTACAACTGCAGAGCACTTATTTCGGTGCATTTTTACCATTGGCATAATTTTTGGGATGATATTTTTGCAAAGATCTACTAGATGATCGCAACTATTGAATGATGAGTAACAAAGAAATAATGCTAACCTACCTTTAAAGTTCTCGGTCTCATCAGACTTTTTCACAACCATATTTGTAATAGGAACAGCCTTATATGGAACTGCAGCAAGATGTTTCTTAGTTTCGCTATGCTTTACAATATTTAGCAGCTATATCACATCTGCAAAATGTACAGTCACCTTTTGTAGCTTCACCAGGAACTTCACACAACAATTTATTGACATTCCCATTTGCAACCATTCCCTCCTAAATGTTTGCTTGTAAGCTTTAGTTTTCTCTTTGCTCATTTTTGAAGAAAGGTATACAACTCTTTACTGCATTACGAATTACGATCAGTCTTTGAAAACTTATCACTCGCTATCGTAACTACCAACCAGAACACTGTAAATAAAAAATCGTTTAACGCCTTTTATTCCCTTATAGGGAGTAGGTGAGGCCTTTATACCCTATCTAGCTTTTGGAGACTGAGTGGACAGTTCAATCTCCACCGGTAGCCAATCAGAGATAGCTGGCCCACGTCTATCACTAATTATAGCAGCCACCTATGAAGAGGCTGGCAAACAAGTGCTGCCATCTCTCGGTACCTAACCCTAACGAGATATGTCACTGTCTGAAATAATGTGGGTACTACGGTCGATTTTCTTGAGTTTAGGGGATGAAAAACCCGAGTTTCTGGGAGGAAAACCCCTTGCCCGTGCCAGAGATCGACTAACTTGGGAACCGGTCGAAGAAAGGCTTAGAAAAAGTTCCTCCATTCGGCGACCAGACTTGAATTTAAGTCAAACTTCGAACGACCAAGCGCAGAGGACGCAAGCGCCACTTCCACTGAACTAGACAGGCCTGTAAAGAGCTTGTAGCGGTGCTATCAACTTTAAGGCGACAAAATGGCAGAATGTTGGGCCATGTGACTGAAGTCATCATGCGTTTGAAACGTGTACAATGCTCGCACCAAACATACGATACAATTCCTTAACAAATGCGAACATCTGGAAAACTTTTAAAACAATTTCTTTAACATTAGTTAACAACCAAAAAGAGCAGAAGCTAGTTCTGAAGGAGATATATTTGGGGCTAGGTGCGAGATTAAAATTATCGGAGCTAGGGAAGAAAAAAACCTAGATCTAGCGTAAAAGAGCTAAATTAGCAACACTGATTCCAAGGTTAGCCTTAATATATGTGAAAGTGAAGCTAGGCTTTTATAGTTCTTAGTAAATTCATAGGTATGCGTAGCCTTTTATAGTGTGAGAGTTTCTGTAAATGTTAAAATGACCTGCTTCTTGGCAACTGTCCTAATACAATGCGTTCCTACGCTTCTGTTAACAAGGACCTCACGAAAAAAAGCCTGAACTAACTTGCCAGAGAATAATAAGAAAAGAAAGAAGAAGAATGGTTTGTTGCACTTTAACAAAATTAGTATTAGCAATCTGAGTGTGTTTCGTTATAGGATGGACTATCCATTTGATACCACAGGTACATCATCATCATCATCATCATTGGCTTGGCAGCCCAGATTTGGCTGGGCAGCTCTGAAGATTTCGGCAGCTACCTTTATTTCTGACTTTGTCACGCCAGTCCGTATACATATATGTATATGCTAAAATATTGGAGAGATTTTTAAATGAATATTTGAAATAGCATGTAGGTCTTTTATGTTATCTGAAGAAATTAAAAAGCACTTTTTTATGTGTGACGCCACACCCTCGAATGGTGTTTTAAAACTACAGTACATTAGTACCATTAGTGAATTAAGAATTTTTTCTATTTTTTTTTTTAATTTTGTATATTTTATTTATTTTTACGTACACTAGAAGCCTCACTTTAGAAACCAAAGATGAAACTTTTTAAGTCATTTCAGGCCTCCAATAGTGGGGTGGACCCAGTTGTTTGGCTTTCTAAGATCAGTATAACGCAGCTTAAATTTACAACCTAGAACCCTAACCTAGAACTCGGTGGGCGACCACCGCCTTCGCAAATTTTGAATGATCCTCAGCTACACTAAACAGTCCCTCAGAGCTCATTCCCGTCCACTGTCTGATGTCTACTAGCTAAAATTTCTTCGGCTTCCTTGTCCTCTTCTTCCATTTATCTTCCCATTTATAACCAATTGAAGTATCTTATATTTTTCATTACGAAGTAGGTGACCAAGATATGCAGTTTATCTTCTTTTTATGGTATCTAAACGTTCACGTGATTTCCGCATTTTTCCAGTATTTCTTGACTGGATGTTTTTGCTGTCCATGGGATTTTAAGATTCCTCTGTATAACCATATCTCAAAAGCTTCAAGTTTTTTTTCGATGTTGTCTTCAAGATCCACATTTCTGCACCGTATAGCAGCATAGACCGTAGATAGCATTTAAGCATGTGTTCTATAAGCTCTAATTTTAAATTGCGGTTACACAGTGTTGATTTCATAATCGTTTTATTTCAATTTCTGGATTGCATTCTTCATTTAACCAACATCCGAGGTATTTCAATTTTGCCAGAGAATTTGTTTCTATTTCTATTTGTTTCCCGTTTATTCACTAGCTCGAGAATATTTTAAAGATCCCGATTATTGTAAGCCAGGAGGGCGAGCTGTTGCATCAACGTATTGAATGTTGATGATTTCATCATTTACATTAATCCTTTCCTCTCTTCCTTTTAAGATTTTTTTGAAATATGGCTTCTAAATATATGTTAAAAAGGAGAGGCGACAGCACACATTGTCTTACACCTCGTTTGATGCTAATGGAGCCTGTAATAATGTCATCAACTTGAATAAGGTCTTTTGGGATTTTTATTCAATTTGGGATATAAGTTTTTCGCATAAAATTTGACCAGAGAGCTTACGGGAATACATTCGCCAGGAATACAAGCTTTCAATTTCATACGAAACTTTTATAGTTTCTGTATTCGGCTTCGAAATAATGTTGAATTTAATATCCGCTTAATTTTTATAAATTTTTTGTTGATGTTTCTTAAGTATAGCTTTCTGTCTAAGTTGTAACTCTGTCAGCAGTAGATTACGATCAGAAGCAATATGAGCACTAGGATAGGTTTTTGTACTCTTTATCGAACTTCGAAATCGTCGATTAATTAACAAGTAATCAGTTTGGTTTCTGACTATATTTGCATTATTATCCTGTGGTGATCACCAATATATATCATTCGGGGAAGTAACTTAAAGTATGTGTTTGTGATTATTAGTCCATCTTTGTTTCCAGTCCATGTTCGCCAATCATATCTCCACTTTTACCTTTCTAAACTTTAGCATTGAAATCACCTATCAGGATATTAATATCATGTTTCTTTGTATTTTTCATTAGTTTCCTTAATTGATCATAAAATTCTTCGATCTCGGTATTATTCTTGTCAGCAGTAGGGGCAGAGACCTGTATAAGATTAATACTAGTGGTTGGCCTTTCAGTTTTAATAACAACATCCTACCTGAGTAGAGGATGAAGGTCAACAGCGATTTATTGGCATATTTGTTTAATATTATTCCAATTCCGTTTTGATGATTCTTTTCACTACCTTCAGAGTGGCACATCGTCATGTCACCAACTTATGTTTGCTGATCCTGTCACACCAACTTCAATCATTCCTAAAATCCCAATTCCAAGTCTTTTCGTTTCCTGGATAGTGTTTCTTAGCTTACTTGCATCGTACAGGGTTCTGACATTCCTGGTTCCTAGTTTTAGTGTACACACCATTTTGAGCCCGAAGATTCTTCGCACCCTTGTCTCATTGAAAGGACGCGGGGAAATTGGAGCCATTTGTGTAGATTTGCTAATCACAGTGCCTGGAGAGAATAGAGCAGTAGTTTCTCCATTTGTTTTCTGCTCCTCAGTATTACCCACGTACACAATAAACTGTATTGCCATCTGCAATTTTCTAATCACAAGCTTTACCGTCATCATAAGACTTCAACCTTGTGTCAGTACAGAGAAAGCTCCTTCCCTTTGTCAGAGGATTAAATCCTTTAATTTTCCTTGTGACTCGAGGTAGGGGCCTTACCAGGTACTTACAGCGGGAGCCAATAGTAGAAATACATATGGAAACATAATTAAAAGGTCCCGGGGAGCACGTCGAGGACGTGGTCTCACTCCCCATTATTATCATTATTATTAGTGTAAAAAATACTTATAGTGTAAAAATATTGGCTGTTACTTCATGCATACATCAGCATTTCTCAGCACAAGGACCAGTAAAACGCCTAAAACAGTTCTATGGACCACTAAGTTACAGAGGCGTAGCTGGAGAGGGGGAAGGGGTGATACGCCCTGGGCGGCGCTTTTTTGGAGTTTAAGAAATCTTGCCATACTGTCTATAAAACAGCAACTGAGCGATGAAATAGACTTCGCAATGTCATCGAAGATTTTGCGAACAGAAAAGCAAAAAAAAATAACATTTTAGAATGTTGGAATTAAAGTTTAACTTCAAAATAAACATAGTATTTTTAATTTATTTCCCTATACGTCGTTTTGACTTTTTGTAATTTTTTTAAAAACCAATGGGAATTACCAACACTTAGGAAAAACTATGCCATTTATAACATAATAAATCTAAAGGCATGTTTTGAATACATATGGAAACATAATTATTTAAATTGGAAGGAAACGATTAAAAGTGTATCAAATAAATGATATAATATAATTATGTTACTACTTACTTTTAATGAGATGATTGAGCTTCTCGGCACTTGCAGGGTTGCTGGATATCTGGCTCAATATTGTTCAACTTCAGTCGAAGATAGGCACACACACACACACACACACACACACACACACACACACACACACACACACACACACACACACACACACACACACACACACACACACACACACACACACACACACACTAAAACGAAGTCTGTATTTTGTTTTTATTTGAAGGAGCGATGAAAAGCCTTTCTCACAAAAATAGGTTGTAGAAAACTGCATGACGATTTTCAATGCTTCTTCGGATAATTCTGGAAATTCATTTCTCACTGAAAGCGAGATCCAAAATCGAGCTAAACCAAGATCACAGAATTGCATTTTAAATTCACGTTGAAAGCTCAATTAACTGTTCTTTTTTCGATCCATTTCAGGCTTGCAGTCACGAGAATGACCTTTCGTTCTCGTCCCTGCAAGCCTGAAATGGATCTCGAACCCACAGAAATCTACTCTCTCTATATAAAATAAGCTTTGTATGTAACGTTTTTATGTCGCGTTTTTTGTCAAGTTATTTGAAACGTTTTGAAACTCAGGGGGCTACCCTGAGTGTCGAGTTTTCATAATTCGAGTCATCAGAATTCAAGGAGAACCGGCCTACCAGTCCGGAACCGTAGGGGGGGACCGTAGGCGCCAGGGGCGGAACCCCCTTCGAGTTTTCAAAATTCGAGTCATCAGAATTCAAGGAGAACCAGCCTACCATTTCGGAACACGGGGGGGGGGGGGCACCGTAGGCGCCAGGATGAGGAGGAGCCCCGCTAGTTTATTATAAAAGTTATTTGGAAAAAAAGTTTCAAAATTGTGTTTCAGATTTTTGAGGTGGTCACAAACTCAGAATCAACAAAATTATCATTTCTCACTAAAAGGGATTCCAATGTTGGAAAAGGTGCAAATTGTATGTCTTTTACGTAATTAATCCATAAAACCAGTTTTTATTTCTTCTCGAATGCGTTTATTTTGTCATACGTATCAAGAACAGTTAAAGAATTTCCCTGAAGGGAGAGATTTAGTTCATTTAATTTCAAAAAAAGTCTGAAAGATAGGACAGTGTTGATAACCCTGCTTCCTCAGCAAGGAGTGATGCAAAATCAAAATTACGTTCATTTACAACAATGAAACTTCGTGCCTTGGTTGAAATAGCCTTGTTAGTACTTTTCCCCTGGAAAGTCGGCCAATTTGAGAATGAAGCAAAAGTTGTATTCACTGTCCATTTCATCGCAGAGAACTGAAAATAACCTGTTATTTAACGATCGCGGTTTAATAAAATTAACTAGCTTTACAGCGTTGTATAGCACAGTTTTAAATTCTGGTGGCATTCCTTTGGAGGCTAACGCTTCCCTATGTATGGTACCCAATTCATATCCAGATCATAGAAGCCCATACATTTTCCCCACTGGATCCCTTTGTGTATTATATTATTATTGAGAGTGAAATATTTCTTGTCCAGTTGTTCGGGATGGCAAAGTTCTACAAAACAGAAGATCATCATGAATGTTGCTCTTTCGATTAACTGAGATTCTATGTCACCTGCCATATCATTAATTCCGCGACCGACAGTGTCATGTGAAAGAGGAATCAAATCAACATCTTTTAGTAACTTGGCCACACATAGTTTTTATCATATCTTTTATAGCTGGAAGTTGCAAATATTCCCCAATAGAATGGGCTTTACCTGTTTTCGCTATGCGCAAACTTAAGAGATAGGATGCTTCCGGTGCCTTGCTATTAATGGAACCCACGGCCGAAATTACATCTTTCCCATGATTTAATGTCCCCAAGCATCGCTGAAAAAATTCAATTGGCTTATTTTTCACATCACAATGGTTAGTTCCTAAATGTCGTCGTAGTTTCGCAGGTTTCATGCACTCGTTCTACAACTTCATAACACAAAACACATTGAGGTTTCTGTTCATTTTCATCTCCACACCAAATAAACCCGAATTCCAAATATGAACTGTTATATTTCCAACTGTATTTTTTCTTTGAACTGCTTGTTTTTTCTACTTTAATAGTATTAGATTTACTCGCCGTTACAACACGTGTATTACAATTAGGGTTAGCATCCCCTGTTTAATTTGCTCTTTTTTTTCAAAGTCCTAGTTCTAAGCCACTTTTCCATTATTAAAAAACGTTTCTGAAAAATATATAAATATATAATACTGGGGTTAACTCAGTACACACTTTTTCCAAGTATCACTTAGCTCTTCTGAATATATACTGAGCCTTGGTTGGAATGTGGATAACCCATGTTCACTTCAAATCTGACAAAACAGCAAGGGAAGGCGGAAGCAATAAAACTATATTGTTGATCACTTCACCCCTCTTTTATTATTCGTCATTCTGCAGCTACAAATTTAGCCGCAGATTGACGAATAATAAATAAACGAGGGGTGAAGTGAACAACAATATAGCTTACGGCTTCTGCATTTGAACATTCCGACGCTATTTGTTGGTTTTTTTTAAGTCTCCATTTGATTTCAATAATTTTGACTTACTTATTCAATTTTTAATTTGTTTGAATAACTAAAAAAATATATATTTATTTAATTAATTTAAGTCTGGCTGCGGACCACCTGTCCCACCGTCGCGGACCACAGGTTGAGAAACACTGGTCTATATAAATACCGTAATATTAAGAGAAACCTCCCTAACCAACGCACATAAGCATCTTCCAAATGTACAGTTACTGTCGTGAAAAAAGAAAAGATGGGGGTTTAATGTTTACATTAAACGACAATATACGTAAGTCAGTTAAAAATGAAATTTCAGACATCCGAAAACATTTTACTAAACCTGTATTAACGGACACAGTTTAATTCTGAACTACTATTATCGACCACCAGATGGGAATCCCAAATTCTTCCTAGAAGAAGGAGAAACCTGGAAAATAAAACTAAACATCAACCTCTAATTATAGCGGGGGAAACTAATATTACACTGTAAACGCCGAACCAAGAATAATTAGCATAAATGAAAATACAGCACAATCATGTATAAACCATATGAATGTTCATGTCAGAGGGAACAAAGTCTGACTGTTACATCCTCGTTTTGCCCTCTGGAAAAGCTACAGACAGCAACATTTCTTTTTTTCCCATCATGGATACAAATTTCAGTGATTAAAACTCTACTACCTTGTACGAGGCGGCCCCACGCGACTCTTGATTTGGAAATGATGTCAAAGTTGAGAAATGAGCAAATCATTCCACCCATTACAAGAAATATTAATATCATCCAATGTAATTTAAATGGTATTCTACTCCAACAAGAAAAACTAAATGAACTATTACTACTAGCTGAAAAACTTGATGCTGATATTATTATGATATCACATAACCTCTATTATCTGATCCATAACGGAATATGCTTCGCCTATATGGACGCAAACCACAAACCAGTTTAGACAAGCTTATAAAAATTCAGAAAAATGCAGCTAGAATCATACGTGGACTAAGGCATACAACTCCTGGAAAAATAGCAGAATTCGAATCCACCCTAATTCCTTTAAATATTAGGTGGCAAGAAAAGCTTACTAAATTTGCAGAAAAAAGATCCAAACTTGCACATCCTGGAACAAGTGAACTTTTTAAAAAGTGGCAACCAACAAACAGTATAATTTAAAAAATCAACAATGAATGAAAGCATAAAAAATAAAATTCCTTCGGATTGTCCAAATAAAATAGCCAAATACCCAGCGTTTCCTTCAAATCATGACAGGAAAACTATAGTTTTCAATTTTGAAAGAGGGAAACATGACAAAAAAAAAAAAACCCTGAAAAAACCAGAAATCTTGAGATCATTAGGTCTTTCAAAAATAATGAAATATGGACCTGACTCAATAAAGATCTAAATAAATGGCTCCAAAAATCCAAATTGCAATTCTGGGAGCGGCATACTTATCTCTGGCTCTCAAAACATAGAACTACAAACAACTAAGAGTATCGGATGCAACTCATACCATGTAGAATTAATAGCCATTAACACAGCACTGCAACATTTGGATAAATAAAACTCAAAGGAGTTTATATTTTTCGCAGATTCCTTAGCAACCCTTCAGCTATTAACAACTGCTACACTAGCCATCAAGAAATACTTAGAGACACAGCGAAAAACATAAACAAACTACATAAGGAATCCGAAATAATTTTCCAATGGATCCCATCCCATGTGGGATTAAAGGGAAATGAAACTGAAGATGAAGTAGCGAAAGTGGCCGCAACATCCAGTGATACCACAGATTTTAATCTTTTTAAAACTACACAAAAAGAAAACATAAAAAGAATAATACCCCAGGACATGACTCACTACTGGTATTCAGCAGAAGAACCAGGAGTTACCATCAACTCCAAGTTTAATCGTTGTGCTACTACCATGATCTCTCGCCTCAAGACTGGCCGCACAAGAGCCCAATCAAGTTTAGCAATGGCATAAAAGTCTTTTCCATCTGTAACATCGAGGAAGCATCGCCAATTCATTTACTAAATTGTATGATTATTTCCAAATGTGAACTTTATAACAACCAAGAAAAGGTGCTGTATAAAATACATGCATTTGAACTTTATGATCTGGTGTAATAATACAATGGGATAATAAAATAAAAATAAAAATAAAAAATGTTCGTGTCAGAGATGTGTCAGTTTTAATGCAAAACTAGCACATTACTACTTACACACCTTAGTACTGGAAAAGAAAAATTCCTGTTCTTTACTCACGTCAAACCATTTTAAAAAAGTAATAGACGACCATATCGTCGACGAAGAGATTAGGAAAATTAGGAAGATCATGGCATCAAATAATGAAATCCGATAATCAGGAAGAACTGTACGACTCTTTAGTCACATCGATGCGTCGAATACACGGGAAAGCTACCCTAAAAGTAAAAATCAGAAGTAGTAAGTAAGGATTCGGCTCTAAGGCTAAACATCGATATACTACTTGAAATACACAATAAAGACCATTTATGGCTACTTCTCAAAAGAAATCCATATAATCCGAACTTTAAAGCGAATACAGAAACAAACTGAAATCAGACATTCTCCATTTAATTTTATTGGTGTAATTATTACACCAATAAAATTAAATTAATCGAGGAAAAAATTAAAGGAACATGGACAATAATAAATAAAACACTCAATTAAACACCACCCCCTCCTGCCTCAATGATTATTATGGAACTTTGCCAACACGGTTTAACTCATCATCATCATGGGTGGTCCTAACAGGCACTTAAGAACCCACGACCTTCCTATTATTCTTGAACTTCGCATCTGCAAACGTAACTCGAGGATAAGATGATTAGCCCATGTCTCCTGGTGTGTCCTATGCCTGTGGATACGGGTGTGTGTGTTTACTGGACCGGTGTGCCTGTTCTGGAGACAAAAAAACCCTAGTTCCAGGGTAAGATTATATACAACTTCAGCAGAGTCTTAAGATGCTATTTGCACCTAGTCTGTTTTTCTGATTTCGTCGTTTACTATTGTTTCGTTTAGAATGCTATAATACTGTTTTGTAGTCTCAGTAAGTTTTAAGGGTTCTTGTTCAGTGTGTGACTCTACAAATGAAATAGTTTGCACGTTAGGATGGCTGCTGTACAGCTGTTGGGGGGAGGGGCGTATATTTATGTGGTCAATACAGGATGAGGTGGTTGTATTTCCGACTTTCTCTTCTTGTGTATACGACTGTATGGATGGGGTTATGTTATATGCTGGTAAGAGGTCTTGGTATTGTTCTGTGTTGTTATTTATGGTCCTGTTTATATTCATGTCACCTATTATTAACAAGTATTCTGAGATGCCTTCTTCCGTGGCTGAAAGCCATCTGTTTAATTCATCTAAAAATTTTTTAGTGCTTAAGTTGGATGGTCTGTATACTGCGCTTAATATCAAGGAGTTTTCTTGTTTGATGTTTTTTAATTTCGATGCATATGTTTTCTGCGAATTTTAAATTATAGTTTATTTCTATTACGCCTAGTTTATGTTTGGTAAATATTATTATTATTATTATTATTCGTGACACCTCCAAGGAGTCCGAAGACTCATCGCGGGAGGACACCTACAATACAACTGTCTCAACCACTACACCGAACCTCTATTTCGAATCATCCCCATCAACATCCTACCACAACTAGTATTTTTTGTCTGTAAATTGTGTGTTCCGAAGGGCCGATTTTCTGTATGCGGGAAGAAAAACCCGAGTTTCCGGGAGAAAAAACCCTACTACCCCCGTATGAGATCGGCTAACTCACCTTCGATTGAAAAAGTCCACATAAAGATTCCTCTCATCACGACGAGAATCGAACTTAGGCCTATTTCAATCGAAGAACGCAATGTACCGTCGTTCTTCCAATTGCACTATGGAGGCGCTATTATATCACCGCCTCATTTAGTTTGTCTGCAGTGTTTGTGTTGTTGGAAGCTTGACATTTGGTAGATGGTTGCCTCTTCGTTTGTCGTAGATACTTCAGTCAGTATTAAAATGTCTATATTGTCTATATCTTCCTTCGGTTAAGCTTGCAGGGTCAGTCAGTATTTTTGAATGCTCCTGATGTTGATGTGGAGAATAGATAGTCCATTTTTGGGGTTAGTCATTTGTTTCCATTCTGTTTTCGATTTCAGAATGTGGCAGTTGTCATGTTTTGGGGGTGATTACATTTGTTTGGTGGTCTGCATTCATGTAGGTTGGTGTGGTGTTCCTTTCTTTACGAGTGGTCAATATTCTTTTTAATATGGCAGCTTGTTGAGGTCTTCTATGGATTTTATTTTGATTGGTTTTGAGTCTTGTGTCTTTTTAAGGAATATTTTGCTGTCTCTTATCCATATAAACTGGTAATTTTTTTCTGTTTTTACTTTTCTTGTTTGGTAGAATAATTTCTGATAATATGGCGTTTTTGATAATATTCCGACAAGTACATTAAGGTATTGTAGTGGGCTCATTCAGAAAACCTTGACTGTTGGTTTTTTTAATCCTACTAGCTTTTATAAGGGTAACTTTTGTTGGGCTGTTAGTGAGCCGCACCACGACGGTGGGAGGACGGGAATTACTTTCTCTTTCCGTTTTTTGTGGTAATCGATGCACCAACTGGATATCTTTTGCTTTCATGGGAGCGCCAATTTTCTGGCTTAGTTGAATTGCTGTGTCTTTTAAATGTTCCGTAGCAATTTCTGGGAGACCATCTATGAGGAGATCATTTTTATACTGCTGTTGGTTTTAGAGTTCGTAGTGTTGTTTTATAGAGTTTGGTCCTTGTTCTTGTCTCTTTAATTAAATTATGCTGTCTTTCAGTTAGCTCTTTAACGCAGTTTTTAATTTCTCTAACGGTCTGTTATACGTCTACTACCTAGCTAGTATTAAATTTAATAAAACCTGATATTGTTTGAATTTTTCAGTAATTTGTACGGTATGTTTTTCAAATAGTTCTCCAACAAACTTGATTAAATAGTCTTTTAGGTTTTGTAATCTATTTTCTAGTAATGCATTCAAAGTTGGCTCACCTGCGTTTCATTTGTTGTATTCTTTGTTTTTCATTTCCTGTGCTGTTGATTGCCGCGTTAGCTGTTTACAGTCTGTGGTAGTTTTCTGCGTTATCTATTTCCCACCTGCTGCAGTTGAAGGCAACATTCTTTTGTTTTCTCTACAAGGCGGGCACTTCCACTCATCACGCTTCCCATTCGATTTTCGCTGCCAAGTGGCTTGGAACCATCCCGAACATAGAAAATCCACATTTATCTGGCAGTTCCTGTAGGTTATGTGGTGTCGTTTTCCTCCCCTGGTTAAGTCTTCCTGGCATTTGTAGCACTTCATATTTCGGGTTTTGACGAACTTGCTGTGACTGCTAAAATGGAGACTGCCTTTGTTCTCGTCTCGCGTAGTTGACCAACGTATATATACTTCGAACTTACCTTAAAATGCTAAAATTGTAAAATTTGAGTTTAAAAAATAAACTTTTGACAAGGATTTCAGAAAGACTAGTTCACTCTTAGATTGCATCTTTTCGTAAGTCTTTACATGCGAGTCCTCACATGCTAATGTTAATATTGTTGAGATCTCACTAGGTAATTTGATTGAAGAAAGCTAGCACATTGATCGGGTCATTGTCCTATTTCAAATAATATTGCTAATCTGAATGATAATTCAATCATTTATTAATATTAGCATGGGAGGACTTAATTTTTGGATGTTAGATCTACGTATGTATGGCACATTAGTTAGCATAACAGAATTTATGCCTAATATTAAAATTATTATTAGACCTCCAGGGCAGTTGCAGAATAATCTGGCTGAGGCTCCATGAGGTAAAATTAAAGTAGCTCCTAAAAAGTGTTTATACATGTATATGCTACAAAGAGAACTAGGGTTTGACTATAACAAAATATTAGACACAAGTAACCTCTTACCGGCCATTATGGATCAAATACGCATCTTCATACACTTCGTATCCATCATATATTTCAATGTAATATCAATGGTATTACAATTTTAATATACACTTCGCATCCATGATAACCTTGACGTCTATCTATATACGTCTTGGCCGATATCGTGGTTAATATGTGATTTCATATTTTTAATTCAATAATTTTTTGCATGAATGTTTCTTTATATCATCTATAAAATATCAGCAAACGCCTTTTTATTCCCGTAAACGGGAGTAGGCGAGGCCATTTAGCCCTATCTAACTTTTGAAGACTGAGTAGGCAGTTCAATCTCAACTGGTAGCCAATCAGAGATAGCTGGCCCAAGGCTATCGCTAATTAAGTGGCACACAGTGAAGAAGACGGCTAGCAAACGCACCATCTTGTGGCCCCTAACCTAACACAAAAAATTTAGTGTCTGAAAACAGTGTGACTACGCCGGCCGAATTTCGTGAGTTTACGGGATGAAAAACGCCAGTTTCCGAGAGAAAAAACCTGCTTGCCTGCATATATATATATATATATATATATATATATATATATATATATATATATATATATATATATATATATATATATATATATATATACTAGGGTGGCCTGAAAAGTTCTCGGCCTCGACCATAGATGATAACACTATTGCCATGAGATTTTTTTTCTGAGTTGGTACATCTGTGATAAGCATTCATCTGAAATTGTAAATCATTCTATCAAGTAATTTGTTTCATATTTATAATTTCATAATTTCAAAATTACAAATTTCATAAGTTGTCTGAAGCAAAAGTATTGTCAATGTCCATAGAAATGGATAAATTGAGTATCGTGCGGTTCTAAAATTCTTTGTAAAAGAAGGTTTAACACCAAAGAAATTCATTCGAAGTTCATAAAAGTTTATGGGCACTCTTTTCCTTCGTTTTCGACAATAAAGAAATGGGCTGCCGAGATGATTAACTTGAAGCACGTCCAAAAAGTGTAACAACACCAGAAATCATTGATGAAGTGCACAATATGATATTGGATGGTCGGCAAGTCAAATTGCTTGAAAATGATGAGACTGTAGGCATTTCAAAAGAACTTGTAGGTATATTTTACATGAAGAATTGCAAATGAAAAAGCTTTGAGCAACATGGGTGCCACGCTTGCTCACAACAGATCAAAAATGCACTGGCATGAAAATCTCTGAACAGTGCTTGGAGCATTTTAACAAGAATAAAACTGATTTTGTGTATGGATTTATTACTATGGATGAGACTTGGATTCACCATTAATCACCAGAATCCAAACAGCAGTCAAAACAGTGGACAGAAACCGGTTGTTCAGCGCCAAAGAAGACAAAGTCGGTTCTATTAGCAGGAAAGGTCATGGCATCGGTGTTTTGGAATGTTAAAGGCATTTTGTTTATGTTTATTAATTATGCGAATACGGTAAAACAATAACTGGGGAATATTATTGCAAACTTTTAACCAGACTAGATGAAGAAATTCGTGGAAAAAGACTCGGTTTGCAGGGAAAAAAATCATCTTACATCAGGAAAAAAGCACCTGAAAAAAAAGGTCTTCTGGCAAGGAAAATTAAGGAATCTGTACTATGAATTGTTGGAACATCTACCCTATTCTTTGGATTTATCTCCCTCTGACTTCTGTTTCTTCCCAAAACTAAATCTCTTTGAAAAATAAAAGTAATTTTGAAATTATAAATTGAGGCCTGTGTAGCTCAGTGGAAGTGGCACTTGCATCCTCTGCGCTTGGTCGCTTGAAGTCAGACTTATGTTCAAGTCTAGTCGCCGACTGGAGGAACATTATCTAAGCCTTTCTTCGACCGATTCCCGAGTTAGTCGATCTCTGGCACGGGCAAGCGGGTTTTTCCTCCCGGAAACTCAGGTTTTTCCTCCCGTAAACTCAAGAAAATCGACCATAGTATCCCCATTATTTCAGACAGTGACATATCTTGTTAGGGTTAGGTACCAAGAGATGGCAGCACTTGTTTGCCAGCCTCTTCATTGGTGGCTGCTATAATTAGTGATAGACATGGGCCAGCTATCTCTGATTGGCTTGGCTACTGATGGAGATTGAACTGCCCACTCAGTCTCCAAAAGCTAGATAGGGTTAAAAGTCCTCGCCTACTCCCTATAAGGAATAAAAGGCATGAGCTAATTTATTTTATTTATTTTATTTTTAAAAAAAAAAAAAAATCAGCTAACGCCTTTTTATTCCCGTATATACGGGAGTAGGCGAGGCCATTTAGCCCTATCTAACTTTTGGAGACTGAGTGGGCAGTTCAATCTCCACTGGTACCCAATCAGAGACAGATGGCCCAAGGCTATCACTAATTAAGCGGTACGCAGTGAAGAGAGACGGCTCAAATGTGCCGCCATCTCGTGGTCTCTAACCCTAACACAATATATTTAATGTCTGAAATTATGTGGGTTCTACGGTCGATTTTCTTGAGTTTACAGGACGAAAAACCCGAGTTTCCGGGAGGAAAAACCTGCTTGCCCGTGCCAGAGATCGACTAACTCGGGAACCGGTCGAAAAAAGGCTTAGAAAAATTTCCTCTAGTCGCCGACTAGACTCGAAACCAAGACTTCCTTCGTGCGGCCTAGTGCGGTGGTGTGCAAACGCCACATCCACTGAGCTACATATATAAATTTCATTTTTCATTGTTAGACCGAAATCTTTTCAGACCACTCTCTTATATAGATAAAATATTATAAGAAATAAAGAAATAAATATATTTAAGTTGGAAAAATTAAATTTTAATTTAATTTTATTTGAAATTATCTTTTTTGCTGGATTTTTCTCGACTAAATTCATAAATTATTGTCGAAGGATCCAAGTTATTTAATACTACTTATTCCATATACAATAGCGCCATACTGTTTAACCTTTTTTCTGATCGTACTTCTTATGTAGTTTTTTACTCATTTTAATACAGAAGAGAAAGTTCTCTGTCCTGATGAACTGGAAATAGGAATCTTAAAAAAATTTTTTTAAATAATTTCTACATTTGGAAAAGTTGAAGTTCAAGGTCTCCTTTCAGCATGGGGTCCCTTACACGTCTGATTCCCCGTTGATCCGCCTCTACTCCGAGGATTAAGGAGGAAAATTTAAGAAAATAAACACTTTATTGCTTTTATTCCCAAAAAAGGAGTAATGGGAGTAAGCATTTCAAGCTGCACAGGTAGCAATCAGAAACAGCTGGCCCATGACAAAAGCAAATTTTAAGTGGCAACCGATGAAGAGACAAGTAAATCAGTGCTGCCATCTTAGACAATATTCAGACAATAAACTAACCCTAACAGGATAGTTTATTGTCTGAATTCTTGGTGATTCTATGGTCTATTTTCTTGAGTTTCCATAACAAAAAACCCTCTTGCAAGTGCTGTGGTAAATTATTCTTGATTTATTCAAAGATACTTCCAAATGATATCTAGCTATCACATAAACTAAAAGGGCATCACAAAGTGCTAAAAAAGTTACCAAAGTACAAATTGACAAGTAGTTCAAAATACAGGTTGATTCAAAACTCTTAGGCCAAATTTTAAGGAATCATAGAACACACCTAAACAAGCACTTTTCGTCATACAATGCATGGTCCGATCATAGAGAGCGCTTTCCAGCAAACACTTATAAGCGCTGGTTTTTGCAGTCATCGTTATTTTTACCGTGCAGTGCCAAAAAGATGGATTCTTTCACAAAAAAAATCAGGAGAAAGCTGACATGCATTTCATTTATGGAGCTGCAGATGGGAATGCAGGGGAAGCCCAAAGACTCTACCAATAGATCAAGCAATCGTCTTTACGACCAGACGATTGCCTGATTGTAAAGCCCTTCAGCGATTGCACTGGTATCTGTGAGAAATGGGCTCCTTTTTCAGTGGCATGCAGGATACAGGGAGTACACGGAGTGTGTAGATGCCACGTGTTACAGAGGGAATTCTACATAGGATGCAAATCGTCCCGAATATGGCACATGGGCAATTTCCCATGCCGTACTTGTGCCCCAATCGAGGGTGTGGCGAGTTCTACGAGACGAACGATTAGACCACTTCCATGCACACAGGGTGCACACGTTGACACCTGCAGAATACTGGCCTCGAGTGGATTTTGCACAGTGGTTCCTGAACCCCTGTGCAAAATCCACAGTGTGTCCGACTGCAGTGCAGCCAGACTTTGATGCACAGGTCTTATTCACTGACGAATGCACCTTTACACGAGAGGACATTTTTAATACCTACAATTATCATGTGTGGGAGAGAAGAAAACCACATGCCACACATCCACATTCGTACCAGTGGCATTTCTCCATAAAAATTTGGGCTGGAATCCTACAAGACCATTTGATTGGACCATACCTTCTGCCAGCACGACTGAATGGGAAGACGTACCTCTTATTTTTACAAGAGGTCTTGACAGAATTACTGAACCCTGTTCCTGCAAACATTCAAACAAGTATGTGGTTCCAACACGACGAAGCGCCACCCCGTTTCAGCGTGGATGTGCGGAACGCCTTGGATGCAACATTTCCAGGACGATGGATTGGTCGAGGTGATCCCATCACTTGGCCGCCACGATCGCCCTTTCTCTCATGTCTGGACTTTTTGTTATGGGGGCCATATGAAAAGCCTGATCTATGATAGCATTGATTCCAATGAGGACGTTATTTCCAGGATTTCTATTTCCGCTGCCGCTGTACAAGAAATGCCTGGTGTTTTCGCCAATATACACAATCACTATGTCTAAGATGTGTAGCCTGCATTAATGTTGGCGGTCGCATTTTTTTAGTAGTTTCTGTAATTTGTTCAATAAAATTCTTTAATTTATGTTCTGGAATTTCTGCAATTGTTTCCAAACTCCTCTGTCATTCTTGTATTTCTTCATTTCCTGACACATTAGTTGCTAATCCCTAGCGGTTCACCGCCTGAGTTTGGACATTCATTGTATGACGAAATGTGGTTGTTTAGGTGTGTTCTATCATCCCTTAAAGCATTATTTCGGCCGGTTCCCAAGTTAGTCGATTTCTGTCACTGGCTTGCTGGTTTATTTTTCCGGAAACTCGGGTTTTTCATCCCACAAACTCAAGAAAATCGACCGTCGAACCCACACGATTTTCAGACATTAAAAATATTATGTTAGGGTTAAAGACCACGAGATGGCTGCACCAGCTTGCCGCCTTCTTCACTGCCTACCGATGAATCAGTGATAGCCTGGCCCAGCTATCTCTCTGATTGGCTACAAGTGGGGATTGAACTGTCCACTCAGGCTCCAAAAGTTTGATAGGGTAAATGGCCCGGCCTACACTCCCTATACGGGAACAACATAGGCGTTAGCTGATTTATATATATATATAAAGAACAAGAATAGTAATAAACATTGAAGTATCAAAACAAACTGGAAATTACAGATAAAAATTGATTGCTACACTTAATTGATACATAAAAAACGTTGTATTTTTTCAGCTAGTTCTAACAGGCGTGCCATTGTTTATTGCAAGTGTGCGTGCAGGCTCACTTGAACGCCAATATTGAATAACTGCAGCATGGCTATCTGGGATGTTATAACTCAAATTGTTGTTTAAGTGGACAGGATTCAGCAGGATTTCCCTTGATTCTACAATTTTCCTCTCAAACCCATCATCACAGCGAAAGATATTTTCTGCTCTATCCCAGCAAACGGAGTGGCTTTGTTGATCATCATTAGGATTATTTGAAAAAAGAACATGACTGGATAACGCAGTTGCATGAGATCTTTTGTAAGAGATGTCTCTCTTATGCTCTTCTATACGTTGTTCAATAGATTTGTTAATTTGTCCAAAATAAGGGATATTGCAATCGCACCATAATATTTATATACACCTGGATATTTTAGGTTGTGATGAATAGGTTTTGGATGGCTGATTAGAGAATGGATTTTAGGAAGTGTGGTGAAGAACGTCTTGATATTATATTTTTTTAAGGACTTTAGCTAATTTTTTAGAGACCGTGCTAATGTATGGAATGGAGATGCTACCTTTAAAATTTAAAATAATAGTTTCGGTTGTGCATTGCCTAGGAGGGTCCAGAAGAAATTTCTTAATCGTTTTTTCAGAGTATCCATTTTGTTTAAAGATAAGAGTGAGATGATTTATTTCTTTTTGTAGTTCATCTGGTCCATTGAAGAGAGAGCGTGCTGTGTCCTAAGGTAGATATAGTTCCAAGTTTTTGTGGTGGAAAATGATGAGAAAGGTTATACAGATATCTATTAGTATGAGTAGGTTTTCTGTACATAGAGATTTTTAATCTCTCAGAGCATCGTGTAAGCATGACATCCAGGAAAGCTAAGGGGTTATTATTTTCTAGATCAGCAGTAAATTTTATATTAGGATGTTGGATGTTTAGATGATGAAGAAAATCTGTGAGCGATGTGTGCCCGTGATTCCAAATAATGAATATATCATCAACATATCGTTTCCAAACTTTTGGTTTAAATGAGAAGGAAGATATGGCTTTCGTTTCAAAATCTTATAGGAAGATATTAGCTAGAACTGGGGACAAGGGATTGCCCATTGCCAGGCTTTGTTTTTGTTGGTAAACGGAGTCCTGATATCTGAAGTAACCAGAATGAATGCAATATTTTAATAAAGTAAACATTTTTTGGTTAATTTGTCGTTTAGTAATGTACGTCCCTCGGTAGGAACGTTAGTAAATAAAGATATAATGTCAAAACTTGCTAGAATGTCATTTCCATTGATGGGAATATCTTTTATATGCGAAACAAAATCTGTGGTGTTTTTGATGAAAGATGAAGATTTATTGGAGAAAAACGTGAGGTACTTTGCTAGATATTTTGAAAGTTTATACGTAAGTGAGTCGATTCCTTCTACAATTGGGTGAAGAGGGATGTTTTCTTTATGTATTTTGGGAACTCCATAGATGCGTGGGATAAGAGGATGTAGAGAGCGTAAAGAGAGGCGAACATTATGAGGAAGTTCACTTTCAGTCTTTAACAAGTTGTTTTTATGGTTTTATAATTCTCTTGTAGGATCTTCCTGAAGAATTGAATATGTCGAACTATCTCCAAGTAAATGAAGCATTTTGTTGTGGTAATCTTCGAAGTTGAGGGTGCCGTAGAATTGCCTTTATCTGCAGGTAAAATAATAATGTTACTGTTCTGTTTTAGATTTTTAGGGATTGTCTTTCAGCCAGAGAAATATTATCTGTTGGAGGTTTTCATTATTTATAATGAAAATCGATTCAATACGAAGAAGTTTCGCCAAATCATTAGGAATGAGTGAACTTGCCTTTTCTATTTTTGTAAGGAGAGATTCTTTAGGGATAAATTTTGGTTAGGGAATGAAATTGAGACCTTTGCTAAGAATATTCGTTTCCGCATCGGTTAAAATATGAGAAGATTTGTTCACTACAACTTTTTCAGGATTATTACGGGCTTCGCTTTGACCAGATCTGTTTTGTATCCTTTTTATATTGTTAAATTTCCTGATAAGAGTATATTTATTGTTGTTTTGTATTCGTGTGGCGTGTGCTTCACTGCTAATGATAAAATCATGTAAGTTAACATTATCCATAATTTCTTCAAGTTTTTGAGTTAAGGATCTTTTTGTGCTGAACAAAATAGCTAAACAACGTTTTGTGTCTGAAATTCTCTCGTTGAGGAGATCCAACTTAGCTATACGGTAAATTCTTTTACCGCATTCCGTTCTTATCTTTTCTTGAAAAGAGATGAAATTGGGAAAAATTGAATGGAACTTACAACGTTTGAGGAACACTAACCCGTTTATTTTCCATCCTATTTTCTTCAATGATTTTTTAAAATTTCTTTGTATGTTCATTAGAGACGCCTCGTCATTTAGGCTAGAGATGTGATAATCGGCTTTTACTCGGTTGTTGTCATACATTTTAAAAACATAGATTTAATGACTAAAAACCGAGATAATTTATAAAGATTTTAATAAGAATAATACGACTAGTTTCGGCTTATAACAGCCTTCCTCAGGTATTCATAAAGGACAAGAATAGCAATAAACATTGAAGTATGAAAACAAACTGGAAATTACAGGTAAAAGTTCTCACACATGACTGATACATAAAAAACGTTGTATTTTTTCAAGTCGTTCTAACAGGGGTGCCATTGCGTATTGCAAGTGTGCGTGCAGGCTCACGTGAACGCCAATATTGAATAACTGCAGCATGGCTACCTGGGATGTTATAACTCAAATTGTTGTTTAAGTGGACAGGGTTCAGCAGGATTTCCCTTGATTCTACAATTTTCCTCTCAAACTCATCACAGCGAAAGATATTTTCTGATCTATCCCAGCACTGAGTATATATATATATGCTCAGTGGAAGAATCGGTATTATGGAGGAGAAGGTAATGATGAGATCGGACATATCATTTTAGTCTGTGCCTGATTGAATTTTATATAAAGTTTTTCGGGAATTTCACATTTCACTGGCGCTAACACAGTTCGAAACCTACTGTCTCCTCCTCTGAATGAAAAATGCACGAGGTCTGATGGCAGTGTAGGCTACACCCGCGACAAGAAACAGTGGTGGATGTATGCTACTTTAGGGAGGTAGGTTGTCGCTGTGTGGTCAAGTGAATTCTCGACACTCCTTTCCCCGTTATTAGGATATTATAAACTTTAACATATATTGCTTTGATGGTAGCCAGTGGACCCTGCAAAGTCTACAGGATTATCTGTAGATACCGGAATATTCTTTGACAATATACGGCGCACAATAATGGAAAACGTAAAAGACATTAATGACTCCATTCAAAATTTAAACAGATCTGACACTCGAAGTTCTTAAATTTATCTTAAAGAAATTTGAGGCAGAGTATCCTGGCTGTCTGATCCTTTAAACTCAGGTTAATGATAAGGACGAAGTTGATGTGAACATTGAAGGGGACTTCGCCACCAAAGACTCCCCGACAACATGATTGTTCCCAGACAGAACAATCAAACAAAAGGCGAACGACATCTGAAGATCATATGGAAGAGGATGTGGCAACACATGATACCCAAGATCCCAAGACAGAAAAGAAAAGGTCCCTCCAATTATCCTTCGAGACAAAGAGACGTGAACCTCAGTCTCAAGGTTCCTAGGAGAACAAAACATCAACTTCTCCAGGGCAGGAAATACTGATGACAGTGTAAAGATTCATCCTGCTACTGTTTCAGATTACTGTAAGATGACGAAAATGCTGAATTCCAAATTTCCCTTCCATACCTTCGCACTAGCAAACGAGAAAAATCTTAAAGTGGTGCTTAGAGGGGTTGCTGAGGTCATCATAACTGATGAGATCACTGCCTACCTCATCAGTAAAGGACTGACCCCAATCAAAGTCAGCAGGATCCTGAGATCTGATAAAAGGCCAATACCGCATTGTTCGAAATCAGCAACACACAGAAAAGGATATATGAAGTGACAGATATGTGCAGGCTCAAAATTACAACCGTGCCTCTAAGGAATAAGGCATCGGCAGGGCAAAGCCATAGATGCCAAAAATTCGGGCATGCCCAAACGTTGTGCAGAGCAGCCTACAGGTGTCTGAAATATGATGAAGGACACCAGACCAGCACCTGCACCAAGCCAAGATCTACACCTGCCTGTTGTGCTAACTGTAGAGGACCACATCCCGCCAATTATAAGGGGTGCCATTTCCACCCAAATAACCATGGGTAAGCAAGTGTGAATGATGCTCTCCCATGCAATAATACCATAAACAACCAAGCAGGTCCCGCTCCTGTTCAAAATACCTCACCTTCAGCAGCGGAGGAAGGCATACGATCTTCATCCATGACCAAAACACGCCACAGTCAGATCGATCTCGGATTCCTACATCTCATGAGCAAACAAGGTGAGACTCAACATTAGTTCTAACTGCTTCACCTACCACCGTGTTGCCAGAATTCAGCAAAGCACGCCCCTCACCATCTTACAGAGAGAGAGAATTCTATCAAGAAACCAAATCCATATTGGCAGTTCTTTACAATGCATAAAAAATTGAAACCAAACTCCCTCATGATAATTTAAATGGGATGATAATGGCCCCTGACAAATAAAATTATGGAACTGTAAGAGTTTGCAAACAGATGTAATCTGGACATAATCTTGATCAGTGAATCACACCTCAGACCATCTAACAACCCAAAATTAAGTATATACTATATTGGACAGAGACTTAATTTTAGTGGTGGGGGTGTTGGAACAGCCGTTTTTATTAAAATTATTTAAGCCACAATGTCTTAACCAACCATCAAACTTTAAATCTTGAAGTGACAAGTGTGGAGGTGCGCACAAACAACGCAAGTAAATTTAAAATCAATGCCGCATACAATCCTCCCAGCATTTCACTATTGACATGAGATTTAGACTCCATACTCGGCTGGCTCCAAGGATTCCATAATCATAGCATAAGAAGATTTTAACTCCAAACATACAGCTTGGTTCGATTCGTCAATCAACTCCAAAGTACGTACGTACTTTACTTAACTATATGTCACTCAACTCTTCAACAATAGCTGACCTACTGAGCCCACCTACCACAGCCCATCAAGAAGCTCGGATGTACTAGACATAGTCATCCTCAAAAACATCAGATATTTATATCTGCTGGAAACATTAAACTGAAAACAGTAAACTGAACCTACAAAACAAATTACTACTTTACCGGATTGTTATACGACTAGTCATTACCTATGCCTAACCAGCATGGAAGTCACACTTCACTATCAAACATCTCAAAATTACAAAGAATCCAAAATAAGTGCTTAAGGATGATTATAGATGCTCCATGTTTATCAGAAATTCACAGATTCATCGAGAAACCGACATTCCATACATCTCCTCCCTTCTTCGGGATCTTGCAGAAAAATTCTTCATCAAGTCAAATTCACATTCAAACCCTCTTATCGTACAAGCTGTCAATTACAACGAAACAGAGTACTACAAATACAAAAGACTGAAGTCTGTTCTACTTCCAGCTGATCATAACTAATGCAACTTCCCCCAGAGGGCAAGCGTAAAGCTCATAAAACCCCCTTTTCCAAATAAGATCCTTTACAGACAAAGGGGAATATGAAAATCATTTTTGTTTCATCCAAATTGACAGTAACGTTATGCGTTATGCGTTATACCCGGTGGTGATTGAATGCATGATGTTTAGAATTAGAATTGAGTAGGATTTTGAGATAGTCGCTACATGTAATGAGTGGTTGTGATTACAGTTTTTTGATCACGAATTAGTAATTTTGAAATTTGTGGTGCACAGAATGATTGAGGTAGTGTTGTTATCTGATGTGCAGTTCTCGTTATTCTAGGTAAATACTTTGCTTTAGAAAACTGTAGTTGCAACGAAAGCGATTTACTAAGCCAAATTTTTGCTTCCGTTACATATCTACGTTAGAATCGCCATTAGCGAAGAAGAAGACGACGCTTATATTGAATTTTTCAACAAAAGGCAGGCATTCAACATTCTGAAATATCAGAGACCCTGGAACCACAGCCAGAGGCTCAGCAGCCACAATCACAAGCCTTCAAGAATAGAGAATACAAAAGGCAGACAAGAAGTTACGCTCAATGCCCTACTTAGAGGAGGACTTCCGCTCCCGAATTATAAAACAAGCCACAACGGTTCTCCGATCAGAACAAAACCTTAATAGAAACCAAGGACTGATATTGCCCGAGATCTGGAAGACCCTTATTAGATCTTTCAACATGCCAGAACTGAATTTTGCCGCCAACTACAAATCCTTCCTGCATAACAACAAGCGAATCATACACGCGCTATGAGTGTGATGTATGCGTTCTTCTCCTTTTTATAAAAAATACAATTGCATTCGATTTATTTTATAGTTTTAGTGTTGACATTTTTTAACATTTAAGTGTTCTTTCCATTTTTATACATCTTTTACCCTGATGAAGTCAGCAGCCAGAGTTGGTGAAACTAGTTGGTATAACTTGGTTTTAAAATAAATTTGACCAACAAAAACCCGAAATTGTATTCATTTATTCTCTCCTATAAGAAGTTATACAGATGTGGCCCGTTCAAACAAGTCAACACCAGTACAGAATCAGCCAACAGCACCAACTGACTTGACTGTTGTTATCACTGCCTCTCTAGCAAACATGCTACAAGACTTCAGATTGTCAAACCCTTCAGCAACAACTTCCACTAAACGATTCCTACGTGAAACACAAGCCATCCTCACAGCACTTATAGATGAATAGAAATAAACTAATTCCAACCTCTCCAGATCGTTGCATGGAATGCAAATGGTCTCAGAAACAAAATTTTAGAGCTCCAAGACTTTACTCAGAGATATCAGCGAGATGTTGTTCAAATAAGCGAGACACATCTAAGACCCTCGGACAGCCCTAAAATAAGGGGATATCTCCTATACAGAACCGATAGGCTAAATTATAGAGGCAGCGGCACTGCCATCTTCATTAAAAATTATATCAAACACCATTCTGTAAATAACCCTCCAACAACTAACCTTGAGGTTAGTTGTTGAGGTTACAGGCGTGGAAGTACTCACTAGCTCGGCTGGCAAACTGAAAATCTACTCAGCCTACAGCCCACCCTTAAAAACTCTACTCCATTCTGATCTAAATGCCATCTTAGGTGTTAGAGAGTCCATCATTATTGCCGGAGACTTAAACTTCAAGCACCCTGCCTAAAACTGTAGAACCACCAACAAGAATGACTGCATCCTTTCCAACTACATAGGATCAAACTATGCTGTTGTGGCAGGCCCCTCCGAACCAACGCATCTCAGTACGTTTGGCACTACTGACATCCTGGATATAGCTATCCGGAAAAATATTTAACTTCAGTACAGACTAGTGTAGCTCAGTGGATGTGGCGTTTGACTGCACGAAGGAAGATTTCTTCGTTTCGAATCTAGTCGGCGACTAGAAGAAATTTTTCTAAGCCATTTTTTTCGACCGGTTCCCGAGTTAGTCGATCTCTGGCACCAGAAAGCGGGTTTTTCGTCCCGTAAACTCAAGAAAATTGTCCGTAGAATCCACATTAAATACGAGTGTTAGGGTTAGGGTCCACGAGATGGCGGCACTTGTTGAGCCGTCTCTCTTCACTGCGTGTAGCCTAATTAGTGATAGCCTTGGGCCAGCTATCTCTGATTGGGTACCAGTGGATACCCACACAGTCTCCAAATAGATAGGGTTGAAATGGCCTCGCCTACTCCCTGCATACGGGAATAAGAAGGCGTTAGCTGATTTTTTTTCTTTCAGTACAGCCTAAAATCATTGAATGCATTGTCATCTGATCATAGTCCAATTCTGCTACAGTTGGGAAAACAAGATTACCTGCCTCCTCCCTCTCACTCACTCATTTATATCGTGGGAAAAATTGTCAAATGTACTTCGGGATTAAATTGTACCCGTTCCTCATATAGGTTCAAAAGAAGATGTTGAAACCGCAGTCACAAGCCTCAAGTTCCTAATGGCATCTGCCAGAAGATATTATGAACTTGATCAGAGAGAAAAACAAAGCAAGGAAATGATTTCACAATACCCGCGCGCCTCAAGACAAAACAGTTCTTAAGAGACTAAATGGTGCAGTGAGAGATGCACTCAAAGCTTACAGAGATCAACTATGGGAAGAAAAGTTAGCTTCTATCTCACCTATTGTTCACTCTATCTGGGTACTACTGAGGAATATCAGAAACAAAGGCAGATCCCTTCCCACTATACTTTGTGACCAGGGCCTTCATCACACAGACGTAGAAAAGGCAGAAGCCATAGCAAAAAATTTAGAAGAAGAGTGCAAACCTTCATATGAAAACTTAAATTTCAATCAATTGTGTAAAATTTACAGACAGGTCTGACACTCATTAAAACTCCCTGATACAGGTGTTGACCACATTGCACCCACATCACCTGCTGAAATATATGATATCATAAAAAAATTTAAAGAACAAAAAACTCCTGGTCCAGATGACATTACAAATAGAGTGATCAAGCTGCTGCCCCGAAAAGCTGTAGTGCACCTGGCCATGATAATAAATGCAATTTAAAGGTTTCACTATTTTCCTTCCATTTGGAAACTAGCTGATGTAATCCCAATATATAAGCTAGGTAAGGACCCACACCTGCCTTAAAATGATCGTCCTATCAGTCTCATCTCTATCTTCAGTAAAATTGCAGAGAAAGTTATCCTCTCACGACTTCAAGCTTCAGTAAATGAACTAAACAACCTTCCTAAAGAACAACTTAGTTTTCGGCAATACCATAGTACTACCCAACAAATCAGAATGGTTGAATATATTACCACCAGTTACAACTGTCATCAATACACTGGAGCTGTTTTTCTTGATGTATCCAAAGCATTTGATAAAATTTGGCACCTTGGGTTGCTACATAAACTTATCTCAGTTGGTACCTCACTAAAATCGTACATCTAGATGTTGAAAGTTTATTTTTCACTTGGTTAAAATATAATAAATTTATTTAGTTTAATCCTTTATCCAAGTGTGAGCAAACAAAGTTTGCGCCTGAAAGAATCTTCAGGACTGGGGTAAGGTGGTACAACGCTAGGGCAACTCCTTGCAAAGGTGGAGCAAGCTATCATCACTCCTACCTCAGTATCTCCCATAATGCAAAACACATCTCTTTGCGGATATATCTAATGTTATGTTATGGGTAGTGGCCCTTCCCTTAATGCATAACATTAGACATATCCTCAAGAAGATGTGTTTTGCATTATGGGAGATACTGGGATAGGAGTGATGATAGTTTGCTCCACCTTTGCAAGGAGTTGTCCTAGTGTTGTACCACCTTACCCCAGTCCTGAAGATACTTTCAGGCGCAAACTTTGTTTGCTCACACTTGGATGAAGGATTAAACTAAATAAATTTATTATAATGGTACATCTAGTTAGATTATATTTACAGAATAGAAGCATGCAAGCCAAGATAAAGTACCATCTCATCCCAGAGCCATATATTGGCCGGAGTACTGAAGGGATACTTACTGGCTCCATCGCTATTCTCTGTATACATGTCAGACATTCCGCACAACCCAAAGTCATCCATCATGGCCGTATATTCGGATGTTACAGCATTATTAGCCAGATCTTTTCGACCACGCCGTGTTACTAAAAAGCTTCAAGAAAATCTTCTAAAGTTAGCGAAATGGTTCCCCAAATGAAGACTACAAGTAAATCTCCAAAAGAACTCAGCCATTCTCTTCACGAAAAGATCCCTATCTCCTGCAGGAGACGTCTTACTATTCAATACTAAAATTTCCTAACAGACAGAAACAAAATAACTTGGCGTCGTGCTCGACAAAAAAATTAGCTTTTAACCAGCATGTCAAGTCTATGTGTGCAAAGGAATCAAAAGCCATCTCCCAGATCTACCCCCTAATTAACAGGAACAGCAAGCTAAACATCAGAAACAAATTACTTTTATACCAGCTGATGATTCATCCCATAGTCTCTTACATTTCTCCAGCCTGGAGCCATAACTCCAATACTAATATTCTCAAACTGCGACGTCTACAAAACAAGTGCTTGAGAATGATTCTAAACACCCCATGGTTCGTCAGAAACAATCAACTTCATCGAGATACAAATATTCCTTCAAATATATCTTCTCATTCCTACAATCATTAGCAACAAAGGTTTCCCTAAAAACATCCATACACCGGAATGATCTAGTTCAGCAAACTGTAGTCTACGAGGCAACGGTTATATTTAAACATAAAAGACCAAAAACTTCCTGTAGTGATACAGGAAGTTAAAACTGCCTGTCCATGCCCATTCAAGGCGAGCAAACTGCTCATGAAATATTTCCCTCACGGATATTATGAAAAGCATCTTACTTCACCCCTAAAACCATTAATTTTAATTGTCAATACCCAGTGGCGCACCAAGGGGGATGCAACCAACAGTTGGAAAAGGGCCCTGGCCCTACAAAAGAAAAAGGAAAAAAACGCTAGAAAAATTTCCGAAAATCCTTTCGTAATAAAATTTCATTTTTTTATTTATGTTGTGTCATGTCTTCTATTTCTGTACTACTTATGAATTAGCGGTCACATGAGGTGGGAATACACTATAGCTCTCGGGAATCACGTCCGCTGTAAACACAAGGCGAAAGAAGTAGTGCTTGGGCAGACCGAGCCCTACTTTGTTTGCCCGAGCAGGCCACAGGAGATAATGGGTAACATGTATTTGCGATCACTGCAGATGCTCAGTAATAGGTCGTTTGCAATGTGCAACACACACACATACACACATATTTATTATTTTACGAACAGCGCTGTTCATATCTCAGAACCCACAAACCGACTCCGTGAACACACGTGGATGTACATCCATGAATAAATCAGACCATATATATATATATATATATATATATATATATATATATAATGGAAGATTTCAGTGGATAATTGTACGACGATTATGAATTGTGAGTGAATTTGATCAGTATTCGTCTATTTCAGTTTTTCGTTTCGACTAGAATGATCGAGGTAGTGTTGTCATCTGATGTGCAGTTCTGGTTACATCATGTGCGAAGAGAAAGATGACGCTTATATCGAATCGTTCAACAAAGGGCGGCGCTCAGCATTCTGAAAAAGATTGCAAGAAAAGTCGAACGCGAGTGGCCCGGCATGCTTATTTTCTACTGCTTGCTAGGAGAAGTTGAGGAGAGTGAAGACACTACCCTGATGGAGGAGAAGACGAATTTGGTGATTTCCACTCCCCCAGACTTTGAAGAGGTCCGTGCGCGCAAGAAGCCTATAACCACCGATGCAGAACCTCCCATGGATTCTAATATGGAAGATAACACTAACAGATCCGTTCCCTCGGACTCACCCAAAGAGAGGGTGTCACTGATCGTTCTCTGGGAAAAGAAAAAATGGACACACTTAAGGTCCACCATGACAAACTTAAAAATGCAATATATCTCTAATAATAAATTTAGTTTAATCCTTTATCCAAGTTTGAGCAAATAAAATTTGCACCTGAAAGTATCTTCAGGACTGGGGTAAGATAGTACAACACCGGGTAACTCGTTGCAAAGGTGGACCAAGCTAACATCACTGCTATCTCAGTATCTTCCATAATGCAAAACACATCTCCTTGCGGATATGTCTAATGTTATGCATTAAGAGAAGGGCCACTACCCAGACTAGTTTCGACCTTTATTGAGGTCTCTTCAGTGGGAGCCAGGCCCAAGTGGAGAAAAGAGTCAGAAGCATTAACAAGGTCATCGCTACCTATAGGAGTTGCCAAACGGTGACCACCTTTTTATTGAATTACTCTGGATTTAGAGAAAGATGTTGAATGTTTATTTTTCACTTGGTTGGACTATAATAAATTTAGTTTGATCCTGTATCCAAGTTAACATCACTGAGATAGCAGTGATGTTAGCTTGCTCCACCTTTGCAGCGAGTTTCCCGGTGTTGTACTACCTTATCCCAGTCCTGAAGATACTTTCAGGTGCTAACGTTGTTTGCACACACTTGGATAAAGGATTAAACAATTTATTATAGTCTAACCAAGTGAAAAATAAACTTTGAACAATATATCTCAGCTACGAACATGGATGAATAAATCCAGCCTGCTACCGTATGGACTATAGAAAGTTGACCAAAATTCAAGTAATACTCAATATCACACTTTCTCTCTCTCTTGGTTGAGAGAGGAATCTGAATGTGGTCCTCTGAGATGTTAAAATGAAACAGAGGTCGACCTCCGCCACCAGGACCTTCCAGCTGTTAAGGTCAGTAGGATGACTAGAGCAGACAAAACCCCTTTGCCGCTGGTTTTAGTGGAGATCCATAAAGCTCATAAAAATATTTATGACCTAAGAGCAGTCTATTGACTCTAGATCACCTCACAGCCTCTGAGGAAGAAAGCCTCAACTGGACAGTGCCACAGGTGTCAAAGATTTTGCCATGCTCAGAAACTCTATAAATGCCTGAAATGTGCCAAGGAATCAAGCCAAAAACCACCCCGGCTAGGTGTGCAAACTGTGGTGGCCCTCACCCAGCTAACTATAAAGGTTGTCTTCAACACCCGAACAACAAACGGTCCGAAAGAAACAGACAATCACCTACCTCTATCAGGTCATGAACACCTACATGTCTGGCACCAGTTTCACAGTGTTCAACAATATATGACAGAAGTCCCGCCGTTGCAGTTTGAGGCTCCTACGAGAACAAACTACCAACGTCAGGCAAGAAGCTATGCGGACGTGGCCTGTTCCAAAATGACAATGAAGGAGCAGAATCAAAATCTATCAGCAGCGTAGTCAAGCCGTCAAACCTGACAACTGTCATTACTGCTGCACTGGCAAATATGCTACAGGATTTCAGCAGGTTCAATCCTTCACCAGCTGCTAAAAAAAGATTTCTATATGAAACTCGATCAATCATGTCACCACTTATTGATGAACAAGAATAAACTAACTTCATACTCTTTACATATTGTGTTGTGGAATGCCAATGGCCTCAAATACAAGATGATTCAGCCAGACGTTGTTTTGATAAGCGAGACATATCTGAGGCCATCAGACAGCCCCAAAATTACAGGATATCATCTCTACAGAACTGACAGGCCAAATTACAGAGGTGGTGTTACTACAATATTCATTAAAACTTATATCCAACACCATACAGTGAACAACCCCCCCCAACCACTAATCTTGAGGTTACTGGAGTGGAGGTTCTTACCAGCTCAGCTGGCAGACTGAAACTTTATGCAACATACAACCCACCGCAAAAAACATTACTGGACATGGATCTGGATTAATAGCCATCCTAGATGCTAGAATGCCCATCATTATTGCTGGGGACTTAAACTCCAAAGAATTGTAGAACCACAAACATCAACGGACGCATCTTCGCCAACTACACAGGATTCAATTGCGCGGTCGTCGCAGGCCCCACTGAACCTACACATCACAGCCCTAGTGACACTGCTGACATTTTGGATATCAGTGTCGCAATTATTAGATTCTGATATTTCTCTTCCCTGGGGAAAACTCCTTATATAACCCCATTGATAAACCAGGCAAAGACCGACATCTACCGCAAAATTATTGTCCTATTAGCCTGATTTCAAACATGAGAAAGATTGCCGAAAGGGTCATTCTCACCAGACTCCAATCCATAGTAAATAAGCTGAATATCCCCCCAAATTAACAAATTGGAATCCGTCAACATCATAGCACCACTCAACAGATCCATAGACTAACTGAAATATTACCACAGGATAAATTGGCATCAACTTACCGGAGCTGTCTTTTTGGATATGGCCAAGGCCTTCGATAAGGTGTGGCATTATGCTCTGCTCTACAAGCTCATCACCTTTAGCATCCCACTACAGATGGTACAGTTGATCCAATCATACCTCAGCAACAGATTTATGCAGGTCAAGATAAACTACACTATATCTACCAAGTACACAATTCTGGCTGGTATTCTGCAAGGATCATTACTGGCCCCAATTCTGTTCTCGATATTTAAGGCAGATATTCCACACGATCCAATGTCATCTATCTTGGGCCTCTATGCTGATGACACAGCGATACTAACCAGATCTCTTTGCCCACACCTAGTCACCAAAAATCTCCAAGAAAACCTACAAACATTAGAAAAATGGTTCTCATGGTTTACTTGTAATCTTTGGAGATTACAAGTAAACCACTTGAAGAGCATTGCTGTGCTATGCTCTTTAAGTATAAAACTTCAAATAAAACTCATTTACAGTGAAGGCACCCACAACAAACTTTGGCAGCTTATTCCACTCATTCACCACTCTCCAAGTAAAACACCTATTTCTAATACCCTTGCTAAGTACACTCTGCTCAGTTTCCATGGGTGACAACTAGATCTCCCATCACCAGACATGTTCTGAAAAATTTCCTCTGAATTAATCTTGTAAAAACCCTTCAGAAATTTTAATGTCTCAATTATATCACTCCTTTTCCTTTTCCGACTATCAGCCAATTTCTGTAACCCACAGATCTTCAACTTGTTCTCATAAAGTTCATTCCATAGACCAGCTATCATATCTTGGTCACTCAACTCTGGATCCTCTCTATCTCTATCTATTCTTTCATCAAGAAGAAACTCAGGGCCCCAGATCTGGACACAGTAGTCAAGATGGAGCTTATCAAGGTCCGATAAAGAGGAATAATAACTTGCTTATCTCTGCTCGTCACAGTATTCCTCAGTAACTAAGTGTTCTAATGAGATGATTTACCACTTTTGCTATGTGTCCTTTAAATTTCAACTTCATCAACTGTGACATCACATGGTGAGTTGGTCTGCCCCAGGGAATTGTGGGTGATGTTTTTGAGATCAAATATCTTGGAATTTCCCAGGGTAACACACCACAACCATCATTGTTTTGTCCTTGGTTGTCTGTAGATGGCAGTACTAATTTTCCAATAGTTTGGGGTATTTCTTTTCTGTTAAAAGACTATAGGAATTCATAGAGTAGAGTCTAGATGGCGGCAGCATTTAGGCTTTTCTGAAAAATTTAATTTTATGCTGGCGTCCCTCAAACACACATTTTTTTTGTCTCATACAAATCCGAATATTTTGATTTGTCTACATTAAGATCTGAAACTTCATTACTTTTGCTAATTAAAGTTATTTTTTTTACAAAATGTTTTGACTACTGGTATTTTTATTTTACAGTCAAGAGAAAAACCAAGCGATATTTTAAAAATAAATTAAAATAAACGTACACTTAAATGGATTACAACAAGTTTTGTATGTATTCTAGAAATTCAAATGATAATTTAAATTACTTACAGTCTTTCCAGAATGACTCTTCTTAATGCAAATAGAAATTCCAAAATAGTTTAATTTTATATCCACAGCACGACATACACAAACACATGAGTTGAAAGAACAATATTTCTGTAAATAACCAGAAAATCTAGTTTAACCATATATTCACAACACAAAACACAAACACAATGTCTGAAAAGGCATTTGACTATTTTTTCCTTATAGTTACTGTACGTATCGGTTCTGTCCAAAATGACATCATAGGTTTGAAGTCTAACATGTACTCTCAACGTTTTGTTGACAGTACATGTTACTTCCTGTTTGGAATTCAGAGTGCAGCTAGAGTATGGAATTCTGACAAGTGAAATGAGTTTTTTTTTTAACTTAACAGGATTCACAAAACACTACAACACACAAACATTTTTTTAAAAAAAATTTTAAACCAATACCATATAATTCTAATCAATAAATAAATTGTGTGAATTCCTTTTCCCCTTACACTGTAGATTTTCAAATGTGTTATCTTAAACTGTGTCATTACCATTCGATATTTTGATGACCCTACTTGTGAACTTTTCTGACTGGTGGCATTTGCACTGATTTTCATTTATCTTGAAGATGACTGACTCATTTCTGTTCATTTGGTTTTTGCTCCTCTTTCAGCGACTATGGAAAGGTATAATTAATCACTTCCTTTCATAGATGTATTGCGGTATTCTTCAAAGGTAACATTTTTCCCAGTTTTGTGTGTTACTCACGATTTTTGATGTGACTAAATGTTTTCGAGGTGATACAGAATTGTTTACATTAGTGTTGGGTACCAAAGGTTTGGAATTTGACCTCATGTGATCGATTAGAACTAAGTTTTTCGATGTCATGTGTTCTCGTTATTGGTTTTCCATTGGTACTGATTTTTTATAAATAGACAGTAAGAGGTTCGGAGATTCCCGTTGTTTTTCAAGTACTTGGAATATCTATATACAGACAGAATTTCATAGTTCCAAGATGAATTATTCTGGAGAAAATGTAAGTTTTTTTTTTAACATCCAAGTTTTAATATAAGATTATAAGGTAGTTTTACAATGGAATTAAAAGCATGTCCATGAAAATAATACTTCAAACTGTTTTTGTTTTAAGTGAAAAACCTATAAGTCATTATATATATATATATATATACACACACACACACACACACATTTTTTTGCTTGTTAGTGATTGTGAAAAGATATTGTGGGTGGTTATTTAGTAAAATTGTGTTAGTGAAAGCATTGCATACTGTAGCAATTGAAAAATCACTTTATGTTGATTAACATTTATTTATATAGTTCTAAAAGAGATTTCTGAATCTAGAAAGAATTTTTTTTAATAGCGATCATCTGTCATTCAGTTTGTTAGTGGATGCATTGTGCATAATCATGCACCAGTTATAGTCGAAGTGGATTTGACAGATTCATCTGTAGGTGAAAATGAACAACAACACACAGGTCATGGCATTAATCCATATGTTTCTCTTGCTGGTGTGGCAGGAAGTAGTCGTGACCCCCAACAATTTTTACATTCTGAATGTGAAACTAAAAACTCTTCTACCACTACTGACCCCCCACTCTACAGGGATTTTTATACTGTTTTGGTGGGCTATTCATGGTTTTCTATCAAATATCAAACTCATCAAATGGAGTACCAATTTAAATTTCGTGATTTTGAACTCCTCCCACCAGAGTCGTTTTCAAAATGTTTCAGATATGCTTAATGAGATCATTCAGCGTTTATTGAGTTTGGGAACTTTTTCTCACATTTGGTTGGGCATTATTGCATCCAGTTTAGACAGCAATATTAACTTACCATTCATGTTGCTTTTTGAATTAACGATCCAAAGGTTGCAGGTCAGTGGCATTTGCACACCATGGTATTTGAAACACACAAAGGAAGACTACTTGGTTTCGATTTTCCAGTCGGCGACTAGAAGAAATTTTTCTAAGCCTTTTTTCAACTGGTTCCCGAGTTAATCGATCTCTGGCACTGATAAGCAGGTTTTTTCTACTGGAAACTCAAGGAAATCGACCATACAACCCACATTATTTCAGACATTAAATACGCCTGTTAGGGTTAGCAATGGGGGCACTTGTTGGGCCATCTCTCTCTTCACTGCATGCCACTTAATTAGTGATAGCCTTGGGCCAGCTATATCTGAATGGGTACCAGTGGAGATTGAACTGCTCACTAAGTTCCAAAAGTTAGATAGGGCTAAATGGCCTCACTTACACCCTGTACACGGGAATAAAAAGGCATTAGCTGATTTTTTTTGAAGGATTGTTGATGCATTTTATGCTGTCGCCCAATAGAAACTTGAGTTTCTTTTGGCAAATGATCTTTCTATAGATGCCATTCTTATCAATATAAGTAATAATGGTGGTGGCAAAACCAATGTAAAAAGAAGAACCCTCCTTAGCCTGGATAAATTTATGAAAATCAAAAGAGCTATTACGGAAATTACCAACAAAGACAATCTTTGCAAGGCCCGAGCCCTTGTTCTGGATGTTTCTGCACACAGTGATGATGCCCAAACATACAGACAAGTGCAGTTAGATCATAAAAAGATACAAACAAAGAGAGCTTTAACTCTCCACAAAATTTCAGGGGTTCTGCTCATTTCTTGAGGTATTCCAGAAGCAGGTCTCTCAGAAACATTTCACTCCAGAATTCCAAATCATAACTTTTTAGGCTGATGCTGATTTTTATGTGGTATTTCGGGGCCCAATTGACAAAGCACAGATCTGTCTTTTATATCGCTCATCTCATTATGATTTCGTGCATAGTGTGCCAGCTCTGTTTGGGGAATCCTATTATTGTCCCAGTTGCTTGAAAACATACAGCACTTCTGTCAAATTGCAAATGCACAGATGTATTAATGTATGCAACCACTGTTGCACAAATACCAGTTATAATGTGCAGGACCTTCTTGTGCGAGTCATGCAATAGATTTTTCTATGGCAACGAATGTCTGAATTTGCAAATACAAAATAATATTTGTCAAAGATACCATTGTTGTGGACAGTGTTGGGCTACTTTCTCTACAGATAAAAGCCACATCTGTCCACCTGAAAATTACTGTTGCCACTACAAATTAGTACACCCAATATAGATGTATTTTGTGCATAAATCGGAGGTCTCAAATAAGCAGGTTTCTGTCATCTATTTTGACACAGAAACTATTGCTAAAAATCATCATCAGGTTCCAGTATTGTGTATAGCTGATTTTGGCAGTTACATCCGCGAGTTCTGGGTAAAAATTTTGTGGGTCAATTCCTAGATGAGTTGTTTTCTGTCAAGAATATCATGAAACAGGATTGAGATGTTAAGAGTCTTCGGACTGTCAAATCAAAATACGAAAATATCCGTGTGATTGCACACAACTTTCGTGATTTTGACGGGTATTTTATTTTGGAATATCTTTTTGCCATAAATTTCCAACCCCGTGTAGTATTTGATGGATTGAAGATACTTGCTATCTATTATGACCCGTTAATCATCATATTTCTTGACAGTTTGTACATTAGTGTCCCTTAAAGGAAGCTATGCCATATTCCATCTCCCAGACGTTCGTAAGGGTTTCTTTCCTCATACGTTTCACACATCCGAGTCACTGAGTTATCCAGGTGTCATCCCCGAAAAATCATATTTCAAGCTGGAATTTATGACCAAAGAAACTCCTACAGAGTTCGAGATTTGGTATGAAAATCGGCTAGACGCTGAATACTGTCTGAAAGCAGAACTATTGGCTTACACGAAAGATGACGTGCATGTTTTGCATTACAGCTGCAATACTTCTCACACTCCCGTCATACAGCTAACCAATATTGATCCCTTTCCCCATGACATTACAATTGCAGGAGTAGGCTTGAAAGTATTTCTCCAGAGCCTTTTGAAACCTAACACTTTAGCCATACTTTCTGTTCAGGATTACAGGGGGGGAGCAAACGTGCAAAGTCTAAAGGCTTTGGCTTGGCTCAAATGGCAAGAACAACAGAACAACATAACCATAAAACATGCAGGTTCTGTGGGGGAGAAGTTCCAGATTGGACCTTATTTTGTTGATGGGAAATGTGGAAGCTTTTTATATGAATTCTACGGCTGCTTCCACCATGGATGTTAGGATTGTTACAGGGCAAATACTTTCGAACATTACAGAAACACAAACATGATCACCCTTTTTGAGCAAAAAAAGGATCGCGAAAATTATTTTCGTAGCCAAGGATTCGATGTGATCTCAATTTAGGAATGTCAATTTAATACAGAAAATTGAGAAAACACAGCCATGAAAACCTTTATTGCTGCTCTTAAAATTCCAGATCCCATTTTACCTCGTAGTGCTCTGCATGAAGTTTTTGTAGCAGTTGGTAGAACCAACTGCTACAAAATGTATCACAAAACTCAGTCAGAAGGGAAAGTTATTTGCTATTTGGGCTTCAATAGACTTTATCCATGGGTGGTGAAATACCAGGTATTTCCTATGGGGCATCCCGAAGTTATTCTCGATAATTTTTGCCTATTTCTCTTGGGGTATACTTTGGTATTTGCCATTCAAAAGGGGAAGCACCTGCCAAACTCTTTTTACCGGTTTTGCCTATCACAGTGAACGAAAATTAATCTTCCCCTGTGTGGGATGTGTGCCTCTGAAATTACCCCATTATGCTCTCATACAGACCGATCATTTACAGGTTTTTGGTTTAGATTTAGCACATGCTAATCCAGAATCTAATTCTGGATTAGATTTAGCATGTGCTAAATCTAATCCAGAATTACATTTAACACATGCTCGCGGTTATGAAGTTATAGAATTTTATGAGGTGTGGCATTTTTCTACAAAATTTTGAAGGTGAAGAAAACTTCTTTGCACACTACATTGATACTTTCCTGAGCTGAAACAGGAAGCATCTGGAAGGCCTGAAGGAAAAAACTGACAGTCTTATCTGGATGAGTTTTGCTAAGGGAAGATAATATGCTAAATAGTGAACACTTTAGTAAAAACCCTGATAAACGTTCGCTTGTTAAGCTTGGTTTGAATTCTCTATGGGGAAGGCTTGACATGCGAATGTTAAGATCTCAGACACAGGTGATTTCCTCTGATGAACACCTCATAAAACTTTTTTTAGATAAGAGTCAAATTATCCAAGATGGCAGGTTAGTTTCAGAAGAGCAGATGATGGTTGCCTACTCTCCTATTGAAGGCACTGAGCCTCAAAATAGGAAAGGGAATGCTGTCATCTCCTCAATTGTAGCTGCCAATGGTAGGATAAAGTTATATGGGGTCATGGAACCTTTGCAAAGACGGTTTTTATACACGGATACCGATTCTGTCATCATTTTCAGTGAAAAACCAGGCGAATACTCACTGTCCACTGGTGACAAACTGGTGACCTTGGGGAACTAGGTGACAAATTCGATGGTGACTCTATAGTTGAATTTGTTACCACAGGCCCCAAATCTTATTCCTACAGAACACAGGGGGTAAGATTGTGACCAAATGCAATGTCATTACTTTAAATTATTGCACGGCAACTGATATTAATCTGGAATCTATAATAGCAGCAGTAAGGGCTCAGCCACAAAACATCCAAATTCCTGTATCATTTACTGCCCATAGAGACAAATGGGGCTGTCAACTCAAAACGACCTCCGTAACAAAAAGATTTGGATACACTTTGCGAAGTGCATAGTGTCAACAGACACATGCACTTTTCCCTATGGGTATTTTAAAGGATAATTCCTTACACTCACATAGCCCATAAGCAAAAGATGCCATCCATGGGACAGAAAACTAAACAACATTCTACCTGGTAGGTAAAAATCCATGATTGTTTCCCAACACGATAATTTGCAGTGTCGCCCTTCTCTTGTGCATTTTTCACATCAACATTACTGTTACTATTATTACACAATAGCTCTTTTTTTTCTTAGAATTAAAAAAGAAAAAAATCATATTGGAATGATTACATGGTGACTGTGATAAAAATTTTTTAAAAAATCTTGATGGGGAGATTTTTTTGATATTAAAATCAAGTATGTATCTGATGTTTTAAGGATACTTGTGACAAAGACTGAATAATATAAGCACGTAAACATAAGAAAGATATTTAATTAACCAAAAAAAAAATGGGGGAGGGGGACAACGGAATTTTGATTTGGCAATAAGTTAAATCCATAGAGAACGTTTCCCTTTATGCATTCCTCATAAAAAATGTCAAATGACTAGGCAAATACCACAGTCTGTTCCATTTGCCTAGTGATGTGAACAGTGACATGTAACATCTGCTGTAATGCCTTTCTTTGAAGTTGTTGCGAGTCAAAGATTGCGAAGGATACTGAATACCGTCAGCCATCAACCACCACAAGAAAATTCAGATTGAAATAATGAAAATTAAATGGATTTCTGTTGAAAGTGCCATTAAAACCATCACTAGCGACAAGCCCAATAATTAATCTAGATGGCATTTCTCCTAGATACAGATTGTCTCGTATAGCATCTGACATACCCTTGGGAATCGAATAACAAGACACTTGCACTCGATTGATCGGATATACCATGTTTGACTTGTCTAACACAGACAGGTGAGCCAGTTGAATCTCTGAGTTTATTTGGACTTTGCAGACAAAAAGTGTGGTCTCTTCAATTTGCACTTTAGCCTTAACATCGGCATTTGCAATCAGTAAACAAAATTCGGGAGAACTGCGAACGAAACGAACACTGACAGAAACGTTGTTGATCAAGTACCGGTTTAGATGCATGATGTCAGCCTGTATTCGCACAAGCATCTCGACAATTTTCGATTTTTTAATTCTAGCTTGTCGTCTAAGCAACCCACATTCACTCTTGGTAAACATATCATTAACATTAGCCACATCATCTTTAACAAATAGTTCATTTGTCAGTTGACTGTTTTTAGCATCTCTGTCATAATTTAGCAGGTTTTCAATATAAGCCCTATAAGGATACATGTTGGATGCCACATTCACTAGTTTATTTTGGAGAAAAAATAAATTTGACTGCACAGGGAATGGAAAAAATTGTTCATGACACCAACTGAAGAATCTTCAATAGGTTTACCATCATTGTCAGTGATGCACACACGAACGCATAGGTATGATTTTATCAGATCCAAGTATTATTCAGATGTACCTGGTATGCAAAATTCCATGGGACCTCCACTGTCAGCATTGGATATTGGTTGGTAAGTGACATAAGAACTTCTTTCCACACACAAGTTGACACGAGGGTGGGATAAAAGATCTAACTCTGACATCATATCCTCAGCAAAAGATGTCATCTCGCTTGTGCTTTTTAGTATTCGTTTCCTTCTTCTTACTTCCTTGACCTCTCTGAAGTAATTGGCTCTGAGCTTTTTTAGCAATGGTTTTCCAAGCTTCTGATGCTCTGTTTATAAAGGCTCGACGTACAGCTACCCCTTCTAATACATCTCCTATCATATGCTGACCGGCTTTTAAGGTTTGTCGACCGAAAAATGAGCTGAAGGTTTGGTTTTAAAAGTGGACTTAGAAAGAAGAGGGCACTTCTGAAAATGCTACCTAATCCGTATCCACGTTGTATTGGTGGCCCCGTAAACACTTGAGCCCCACCTGCCTGCAGTGTGCAATGTCTGAGATAATCAGTCATCCTTCACTCGTCGGAAGTGTAATTTAACTATTGTCTTGCCGCCACGAAAGTGAAACAATTCGCCGCTGTCGTCAGAATGAATTTCAATGCTGATTGACTGAAATGTTTGTTTTCGTAACGGATAATAATCAGGGTGAGCAAAAACGTAGTAACACTTGGTGCTGCACTGAACAACTCGTAACAATGGTGAACATGTATCACCAACTATCTGTTCTTGGATTAAATCAGAATGAACAAAATATGTGGCTACACCCCTCTTTATATCAACTGGATATTTCCCAGCGATTGTACCTTTTAGTTTAACATATCTGATTAAAACCCAGTAGAAAGCCCAAACCTGGGGCCTCCTTTGGAAACAGTAGGTTGTAATCTTTTGGGACTATTAGAGAAATGGTGTTGTTTGGGTTCTTTTTTCCAGTAATCACAGAATTCACATCAAATACTGCTTGAAGAAGTTCAGACGGTGATTGCAAATGCCATGGGGAATCTTGTACACTTTGTAAAATCCTTCTTTAGGCTTTTCGAAAATATTATTTCCAGTGATGTTGTTTTTGTCGATAGTGTTGACTCCTCCTGTAACTCCACGTATCATATGAAACTCATCCTAACTGGAATCGATGTTATTAAATTCTCCCGGAAGATGAATTTCGGAAGAGCACCTCCCATTTACCTTCAAGTCTGATCTTGTGTAGTAATTCTTGAAATTTCTTTTGCGTGTTAGTAGGAAACATTTTCATACTGGCGTTAATGGAAAGGGTTAAGAAAAACTTATTCGCTACGAACCCAAGAATTATACAATGAGGGATAACCAAGCCACTTAACAAAATATTGAAGCTTTCCTTTCTGCTTGCACTGTTTAAGAACTTGTGCGATTAGATACACGTCTTCCAGAAGTTCATTGGGTATATCAGCCTTTTTCATTTGGGGTTCATAGTAAGTTCCCTCCACTATCTCTCCATTCCGACCGCGAACTCTATATACTACAAGGTTCCTATTAATAACCTGAGCAATAGTGAACAATTCTCGTATCCAGTTACCCCAAAACCGTTTTCTGAATTTGTTGGTATCATCACTTAAAACCACATTATCAGCTATGTGAAATTTTGGTTTGGTAGTCTCTTTTTGGGTTCCGTACAAATATTTCCAAACACGATCCTCGTTGTGAAGGTTAACTTCTGAAGGGGCCATGCCGGTAGTGCAGTGTAGTGTGAGGTTATAAGTATGTACAAGGGTCGGAAAATCTTTCATATAACTTTTACATTTAATATACGTCATCCATTTGTAGATATTTGATTTCAATGTTCTGTTAAATCGTAAGGCAATGGGTGCTTTCATTTAGCTCCTGGTCGTGTAGAAATGAATATTATGGTTCTTAAACAATGCACGAACTTTCTTGTTACAAAACTCTTTTCCTTGATCTGTGTTTATGTAAAATGGTACTTCGTCTTTAAAAATAGACTCGAAAGCATTAACAATAGCGTCTGCTGATTTCTTCTTCAGTGTTTAAACCCATGCAAATCTGGAAAAACAATCAGTGCATACAAGAAAGAAACACCCGCCCCCATTCTCTTTTGTATGGGAAGACATATCTGCCAAATGATATTGAAAAGTGTTTAAAAGTGTCGGAACTTTTATTTGATTGCGTTTAAACTTTCTTCTAATGGGTTTATGTCTCACATAAGTAGGCTGTGTTGCTAATCAACTTTTCACAGTTTCATATGGCAAATTTGTATGTTTCTGTAAAGCTTTAATTCTTCCAAAACTAACTACTCTATTAGGATTATAGTAATCTGCTAACTTTTCCATCACTAACAATAAGATTGTTTTCTTTGCAGGTGAAAATCAAGAACCATTCCAAAAACGCCAGTTGTTTGCTTTTATAGCAGTGATACTGCTATTAGTGTATTTGCAACTTGTTATTTTCATATGGGAAGCAGTATCAAAATCAGCCAATCACACATCTCTCATCAGAGAAATGTTACAACAAGAAAAACACCACAGGCATTGGTGATGCGTGAAAATTTCTATTTCTCTATGTAACATTCAGAAAGATAACATTGTAAATAATATCTGTGAAATAAAATGTGTAAACGTAGATGAACAAAAGGCGTCATTGATGTGTTATGCATATTTAAGATTAGTTTTGAAATCACTGTGAATACAAACACAATTTATTTATTTATTGAACTTTAGGATTTTAAATTTAGACAAATCAAAATATTCTGAGGAGTTATGAATAAAATATGAATTAGAATTAGAATATGAATAAAATATGGATGAGTTATGAAAAAAAGAAAAACTGTGTTTGAGGGGATACCAACATATAATTAATTATTCTAATTATTCTACGCTGCCGCCATCTTGGCTCTACTCTATTCTAAGAATTCCCATAGTGTTTAACAGGAAAAAATACCTTAAAATATATTGGAAAGTTAGTACTGCCATCTATAGACAACCAAAGACAAAACAATGGTGGGTGTGTGTATCACCTTGGGAAATTCCAAGATATTTGATCTCAAAGACATCACCCACAATTCCATAGGCAAATGAAAACACCACGTGATATCACAGAGACACATGTTCCCCAGAAATTTCCAAACACATAACGTCATGACTCCTTATCTTTAAAAAATGACCCACAATTTCTACGTGAACCAAACACACCACGTGATTTCCCTGACTGATTTGGCTTCCCCCAAGGAGTGCCAGATTTACGTATAAGCTAAAAAAGCTACACCTTAGGGCCTTGCATCTGGCAGGGCCTAAAAATTAAAAGACAATATATATTCATATATTAAAAAGGCATATATATTTAAAATTTTTCTGAGACCAGCTGATGTAATTTAAAACAGTAGGGGCCTCTGGATTTTGTATAGCTTTGGGTCTCAGCAAGTCTAAATCCAGCCCTGCCCCCGAGTGAAATTCCAAACATTCCAAAATCTATCTTATTACTATCCATCACCCATAATGCCATACGCAAACCATTTACTTATCTACATCTGATAACAACACACATCCAGGACACTAACATCGCATCCCCCATTCACCCTACCCCTGTTTGGCCTAAAGTGTCCACCAATCACACCACGAATCCTTATCCACTAATATATCTTCGTTTTCCATTCAAAACAATAACGTCACTTATTTACAACTAACAAATTGCATCACTTATCTACATCTGATAACAACACACATCCACGACACTAACATCACTTCCCACTTTCACCCTACTCCTATTTGGTTTAAACTACTCCACCAAAACACATGACCCAACGTCACAGACACGTATTCCCCCAGGGAAATTCCAAACATTCCAAACTCATAATCACGTCACGATTCCTTATCTTATCTTGATATTGATCTGGTGACTAGTGCCACCCATACTACTGTGGTGAACTAATTTTTGTAAATATTATTTATTTTGTTAAAACAACATATAAGTATTTATTTATTATTGATACAAGGCTGAATTATGACGAGTGTCACTGTTGAAAATATACTGCTAATTGAAAATAATTATATTTTTTCAATTAGCGTTACATGAAACAAATGCACTGCGATCTAATGCCGATATTCGTTTGTGCTTGTCATTGCTATTGATATGAAACTTTTATTATTGGTGTTTATTTGTGGTGAGGATGCAATATTTTTAATAAAGCAATTTTTAATATGTAAATTTATTTATTAATAAATTCGTTACTGATTAGGAAAAAAAAAAGTTGTTTTTTTTTAAGCACCCACACTTAAAATTTTCACCGGCCGCCACTAGTAATGATACTATTCTAATGAAACAGAAATTTCAGGAATTAGTACTTCAACCTAGTTCCTTTTAGAATGAGCAGAAGTCTATGAGTGTTTAAGTCATATTGATGTGAATAAGGCTATTGGACTGGATGAAATTTCACCACGTGTTATGAAAGAAGGCGCTAAGTAACTGACACTTCCCTTAACTCGGATGTTTAATGAGAGTCTAGAGGCTTCCATAATTCCTATTGAGTGGAAAGAGGGCAAGATTGTTCCATTCCACGAAGGTGGAAGCAAAACGCATGTGTCAAATTACAGACCAGTTTACATTTCTTTAGTAGTTGTTAAGATCGTGGAGAGATCGGTTAGGAATAGAATACAAGATCGGGTGCACAAGGAAAAAATTCTGTATAGAGGTGAGCATGGGTTTGTTAAGGGGATGTCGTGTTTTACAAATTTACTTACATTTTATGATAAGGTGACTACCGTTTCTGGATAGGGGTGATTCATATACAGTGATACTTCTGGATTTTACAAAGGCATTTGACGGGCTACCACATAATAAACTGGTATATAAGCTAAGGCAAATCGGATTGAAAAATTAGTTGGTTGATTGGATTACAAACTGGCTTTCTAATCGATATCAAACGGTTGTGTATAGAGGTGCCATGTCTCTCAGGAGGAGAGTCTCCATTGGTAACTCTAACACAACAGGGTTCTGTTCTAGAGTACTGCTGTTCAATTTGTTTGTTAATGATATTGCGAGTGGTCTGCAAGCTGATATTCAGCTGTTTTCGGATGATGCTAAGCTGGGAAAAGTTATTAGGAATGATGCAAATGTACTGGTGCTTCAGAGGGATTTGAATAAAGTGGATATGTAGGAAGACAAGTGGGGAGTACAAGTTACAATTAATTAATTAATTAAATTACCCTACAGTTAATTGCACTAGACCAATTACGATAAGCAGTGATGTGCTATACACTCTTAAACTTTCAAAAATCGATAAAAATAAAATCATACGGTCAAATTGACGTGAATTTTGTAGCTCGGGTTGCATAAGCCACGCAATCGAATTGGGCACACGACGCCACTGATATATATGAGTGCACACACACATATGCAGCAAGAAAAAAAATATATATAATATATATAGACACACACAAAATATTCGACTTTTTTACCGGTTTCTTAAATAATGTAAATAAATATACATTCGTTAAAATGATCTTTCTTTTTCATAGTGCTGCGATTGTTTTTTATCCCCTTATTTGCAGAGATTATATCCTTTATAGCAGGTCTAACACAGCGCACAGCTGGTCATTTCTGGTACCTATTCTTATTTGTAAACAGGAAGCCGTGTTTAGTATGATGTCATGTTTCGGAGTGTGCGCATTGGCTTCAGTGACGTCATGACATAAAGTTGGCAGGGGTGCTCAAAGACGAAACCTCAAGTGTGTGAAGTGGTAGCTGTGGCAGCTATCCACTAGCGTGTTGATGCTGTTGTAACTTCTCTCTGGTAAGTTGAATACCAGTAAAGTGATATTGATCGAACCTCATTTTGTTGAGTGAAATACAAAGAGCTCTAATTTCAGGTATGTTATTAATTGGCCACCAACAAAACAAAATTGTTTGATGCTTACGATTTGAACTGTGATGTTCCCGTGCTGTGATTTCTGTGTCATTGAAAACGTTAGTTGTCGATTTTTTTTTCTTTCGTTTCATTGCTTATAGTTAAGCTGTCATGTAACTCAGCTTTTATTCAAAGGACTGGGTTATGTGCATGTTAATTATACACCGCAATACGAGAAGGATATAAAATTTTCTTCGAAATGTCAGTATTAAGACCCATATACACACTATCAGTCGAATCGAGTATGACAGCCTTGGTCACTGACGTTTTCATACGGCGAACACAGTGCAGTTTCATTTGTTTGATGACTTTGCATATGATTAATTTTTTTACTATTGATTATTTAGTGTCATATTGCTTATAGTGATGTTAAGCCAAATCACTATTTTTCTTGACCATGAATTACAAAGAAGATAATTAAAATTTCAAGTTGTATAAAATTGCTTAACAGTCAGTGATTCATGTCAATTCACGTTCGCAATTGGTATTTTCAAAGAATATTTTAGCTTTTCAGGAAGTTAGACAAATTTCATTAATCATTTAAAGATGAGTGAAAATAATGGAAACAGTGAGGACTGTGAAGGTCTCTCCAATATTCTAAAATTTGAAGCCTCCATTGTAGCATCAGTATTGACAGTTGTTTACTGGGGAAAGCAGCAGCACTTCCATAGCATAGTTAAAGGATTTGCAGTATTTACTCATTTGGAAGAACATAGAGTTCATCTTGTCTAGCATGTAAGAAATCTATTTAAGGACTTTTCAACTGAAGATGAGTTAATTCATCTCATGTGAAGATTTTCATCATAGCAATATGTTATTAACAAACTGACTACCTCAGCTTGTGAAGGGGATTACACAGGCATTCATAGAATGGGATACCTTTTAGTCTTCTGAAAACAGATGCTTATGTTTGTTCTAATGCCAGGCATATTGTAAATAAAGGAAAGAATCTTGAAGTGTTACGGTTTAAACTGTCCACATATTATTGCCACCACAGAGGACAGAGCCAATGGAATAGAATGTGAAAAGTATTTTATTTCCCAGGAAACAGTGAGTGACAGGAAATGGAAGAGTGGAAATATTGAAGATAGCAAAATAATTAAGATGAGCAAAGTAGAGATGTGAGATAAGGGCAGTAGCTTTGAGGCTATTTGGTGTAAAGTAGATACTTTCAGACTAAAAGCAGAGGAAAATATGTAACTATGTATACGAATAGCAGTATACAATGTGTGTTAGCGTAGTAACTCATTCACCAAGCAATTAGTCATTGTGGGAAACTGGTTGGGGGACATAGACTAGACTATTTATTGAAAGCCTTTGGATGATGGATGAATTTCAGAGAAAAAATTGTAGGAAAGAAAGAAAGGAAAAATAAAGTCATTTGTAGATTTACAAAGATAAATTTTACTTATTGTAAATTATCATTGAGAACAAGTAGAAGAGGGGAGGATTGGTGATAGGCAGAGGATATGACTGTAAATGAGGTAACCATTACTTTCAGATGGGAAAACGTGGCTGTGTAATCAGAACATGGATGATTAGGTCTGGAATTTCTCTAGCAAAATATACATATGGAAATACAAAATAATATATGTCTTAACTTAGTTGGCAACTAAGTTAAAAATAATTACAAGATATGAATAGCAGATGGGAAACGGTCAAAAGATATTTGAAAAGAGCAGAGTTATATTATATTATAGGAGATAAAGTAATAAATCAAGTAGGATATAAGAAACTTATTGAGAGGAAATACAGAAAAAAAAAGTGATAAATCAATGCATATGCAATATGGAGCATAAAGAAGAATAACAGGTGTGGTGAGGAAAGGAAAACAGCTGAAGGAGATCTTGTGAAGTTCTGCAATTAAAGTTTGAGTGAAAGTGAGAAGAGGGGGTCGAGAGTTAGAAAGTTAGAAATATTTAATGATAGAGAGAATGTGTCGTGAGATTTGGAAGTTGAATTGGATTGGATGAGGCAAGAAATGAAATGAATGCTGAATGAAATTAAGAGAATTCAGGTCAAAACTATTAAAATAAATCATGATGACATGAAAGAGTTAACAAAAGATGAGCAAGTGGCATCGTATGGCGACTCCATTGTTAAAGGTGTGCTAGAGGATAGAATGCACATGGTATGTTTTCCAGCGGTAAAATGAGTAGAGTGATTGAGGCATTACATATGAGGTGGGAGTGAGGTTATGGTGTGAAATTTGAGTGGTTATGGTGTGAATCGTTTGGAGAGACTGCTGCTGGAAGGTAGAGAAGTGAATAGAGAGAATGAATCAGATCGAGAGGAGAGTGATGTGGAAGAGCAGGAGAGATTGAAGAAGTGGATATGAATGGGGAAGTGAGTGGTATGAGTATAGAAAATGAGAGAATGGGTGTGCAAGAGGAGCAGGGAAACGGGAGGCTCAGGGTGGACAGGAGTACACAGCGTGAGAAAGGTGGATGCTCTAAGAGGAGGTGAGAGCATGTGTAGGCAGGAAAGGAATGGGATGACCAGGGATCAAGAGCAAACAGTTGGAATTGAAAAGGGTTCTAAAATGAAGAAGCAGAAAGGGAAATGGTCCCAGTCTGAGGATTGAGGGTCTTGGATTTGGTCATCTCATCAGAGGATGTAATTATAAATGAGGTGTCAAATCATCCACCAATTGGTGAAAGTGACCATGAGGTGATTACCTGGGTGGTTGCCAGCAGTGCGAGGACCCCTCCAAGAAAAGGGTATATGTGGAACTACAAGGGGTGGTGATTATGAAGAGCTCAGGAGACAGCTTGCGGGTGTAGCGTGGAATGAGGAGTTAACTGGAGGAGAGATCACAGCTTGGGGGATTTTCAAAAACTATCTAGTAGATGCAATGTCTAAATGTATTCCAAGGGTGAGAAGGGTAAATAAGGTAGGTGTGAGATGGATGAATAAAGAGATTAAGCATGCAATACAGAGAAAAAGGGCATTGTGGAGGCAGCATAAGAGAAGTGGAAATAACCAATTTCATGAGGTCTATAAAGACCAGGCAAGGAGGGTGACTTGGTTGGTGAGAGTAGCTGAAGAGAGGTATGAACAGCAGTTAGCTAATGAAGCTAAAAAGAATCCTAAGGAGTTCTTTCGATATGTAGCTAGCAAAAGAAAGAATGATTATGGAAGGATGACATCGATAGGAGTTAATGGTATAAAGACAGCTGTTGCAGAATGTATGGTGCATATACTTAATGAGCAGTTCATAAAGATCTTTCAATCTTGCGAATGTGACTTCATGGAGAGATTGAGTGCAGTTGATGGGGAGGAGAGACTGACTATAGGTGAGCAAGAGGTGTTTGGGGAGTTGAGTAAACTAGATGTAAATAAGGCTGTGGGACTTGATAATATATCATTGCATATTCTGAAGGAATGTGCCAGAGAGTTGACACCTGCCTTGACATATTTTTTTAATACGAGTCTTGCACTTGGTCAAGTTCCTAAAGAGTGGAAGGAGGGCAAGATTGTGCCACTTCATAAAGGAGGTGATCGAACTCGAGCATCAAACTATAGGCCTATCTCTGTGGCAGGTGTCGTGGTTAAGTTGTTGGAGAAGCTTGTGAGAACTAGGATCCAGAGTTGGGTTGACAACAATGGTATAATCTTTGATGGACAGCATGGATTTGCTAAAGGGATGTCATGTTTTAGTAATCTACTTACTTATTACAATAAAGTGACTGTTTCCTTGGACAGAGGAGAAGGATACACAGTGATATACTTGGATTTTGCAAAGGCTTTTGATAGAGTACCTCATGATAAGTTGACAGTCAAACTATAGCAGGTGGGATTGGATATTAGATTAGTGCATTGAATTGGAGACTGGCTATCTGATAGGTATCAACAAGTTATGTGTGGGGGCACGATATCCAGGAAAAGGAAAGTCACTATTGGAGTGCCTCGGGAATCTGTTTTAGGGCCATTACTATTGAACTTGTATATTAACACATTCGCTGCCAACTACGAGTATACTCGTAGTGGGTAAACCTGCTTCACAAGCCAGCTACGAGTATACACGTATGACGCTTAACGCCGGGAACGAGATTATTGTAGTGACCTTGAAGAAGTGAAAATGCTTGGCTTGTGGGGCTAGCATCAAAACTGTGTATTCTCATAGACCGTACATGCTCAGTACAAGTCAACTACGAGTATACTCGTAGGACGCTTACCTCCGGTAACGAGATTATCGTACTGACCTTGAAGAAGTGAAATTGCTCGGCGTAGGGGAACAGACCATGCCGAAGTAGCGTGGCAGTGAACGTGTTAATGATATTGGCGAAGATTTGGATGGAGATATTCAGTTGTTTGCAGATGATGCAAAGTTGGGACGAACCATAAAGAGTAGTGACCTGAATAAATTGAGTGATTGGGCACGGAAATGGGCATGAGTTCAATGTTGCAAATTGTAAGGTTTTAAAATTTGGAAAACAAAGATGGGTTGCAGAATTTATGCTTGGTGCGAATATATTGTTGGAGGTAGAGGAAATAAGAGATCTGAGGGTGATAATGGATAAGGATCTAAAATTTAGGGGACACATCGCCAAAATTGTGAAGACAACACAAAGGCTTCTGGGAATGATGCAGAGGACACTGATGTGTAGAAGTAGGGAGATTCTTGTTCCGTTATATAAGGCTTTGATTAGGCCACACATGGACTATTGTGCCCAGATTTGGTCACCGGGTTTTCAGAAGAATGAAGAGATGTTGGAAAAGGTCCAAAGGCGACTGACTAAGGTAGTTTCTGACCTCTGGAATGTTGAGTATGAGGAAAGATTGAGAAGATGTAATTTGCAGAGTCTGGTGGAGAGAAGGAAGAGGGGAGATATGATAGAGACCTACAAGTTAGTAAGGGGTTGTTATAAGATCAATGGTGGAGAAGTTCTACAGAGAATAGTGGGAGATCAGGGGAGAACCAGAGGTCATTCCTAGAAATTGTATAAAGAGGGTATGAGTAGGGGAGTGAGAGGCAGGTTTTTTTCCTGTAGAGTTGTGAATGATTGGAATGCCTTGCCTGAGAGTGTGGTGTCTGCAAGGAGTTTCAGTATATTTAAGGCACGGTATAATGAGATGTGTGTGTGATAAAAGGAACTCCTCTGATGAGTCTTTGACTCCATGAGGTCTTGGGGTAATAATAATAATAATAAAGTTGTGGGAGTATAGCTTTGGTAGGATCAACAGCAGGCATACAGTATATCATCATTTACATTATGCATTCAGAATGGAAATGGGCTGGACACATTGCAAAATATAACAAATCAAGCAGGTGGGTTGAGATAGCAAGGTGAAATTGTTAGGATTGCTAAAATGCAATGGATGTGAAATACATTGGAATGGAGAAAATTGGGGAATATCTTTGTCCAGTAGTGGGCAGATCCAGTTTGAAGAAGAAGAAGATTGATTTGAATTTAGATGTTAGGAAAGTAAAATAGTAGATTAATTATTGAACATTCACTTTTTCAGCATACATTATCGAAATGGAATGATTGCTGATCTAGTTGGCCAAGCAGATAGCACTTCTGCTTTACATTCAGTACTATGGATTCAAATCCCACAGCAGGGCATTGATTGGATATTTATTGAAAGCCTATGGATGAATTTCAGTGCCTTGTGTGAGATCACAATCCTGGAGGCTTGAAACTTGAAAAAGTTCTATGTTTGGTCTTTAGGTTTTTGGATTATATAACCTTAGCCAGGGTATTAATATTATATAACCTTTTGTGAGTGGTATTCACATAAATATGTCTGTGTAAAATACTTGAAACTGTGCAAGATTGGAATGAACAAGTTGGAAACCTTATAGATAATTGCAAAATCTCCATATAAACACAGTAGATTAGCCTTTATGTAAAGGATGTGTCAAAGAAATTGGCAGCATCTTTGATTATTATTAGATTAGATTAGAATTGGCAACTTCAAGGAATCCTTAGACTCATCGAGGGAGGCCCTAACATCATGTCTAGAACAACTATTCAACATTCACACAGTATCTATCATACTTCTCCTTGAACTCATTTACAGTCATGGCACCCACAACAGACTCTGGCAGCTTATTTCACTTATTCACCACTCTCCAAGTAAAAAACCTAGTTCTAACACCCTTGCCCAGCTTCCATAGATGGCCCTTGTCCTCCCACCACCAGTCCTATTCTCAAAAATATCTTCTGAATTAATCTTATAGAAACCCTTCAGTAATTTGAATGTCTCAATCATATCACCCCCTTTTCCGCCTATCAGCCAATTTCTGCAACCCACAAATCTTCAACCTGTTCTCATAAGGTTCATTCCATAGACCTGCTGTCATCTTGGTCACTCTTCTCTGGATTCTCTCCATCAAGAAGAAACCCTGGCACCCAAATCTGGGCACAGTAGCCTAGATTGAGTCTTATCAAGGTCGATACAGAGGAACAATAACCTGTTTGTCTTCAAAGTATTTTTCAGCAACTAAGCGATTTGATGAGCTGATTTAGCCACTTTTGTGATGTGTCCGCTAAACTTTGTCTCCCTATCCACCAACACTCGCAAATCCCTGGCCTCGTTAATCTCCTGGAGTACAGTTCCACTAACGTGGTATACTGCTGCTAATCTTTTCACCCCAAATTGCATAACTTAATTTTTCCACATTAAATTGACATCCATTCACCTTAACCCAGCCCTCCAAATTATCCAAATCATCCTGTAAAATTTTGACATCCTGTGCATTCACTATTGCTCTACCAAACTTTGCATCACCAGCAAACAAATGAACAGTTCCTCTCAAATCCTTTCCTATCTCGTTAATGAACAAATTAAACAGTAGTGGTCCAAGAACAGAACCCTGCGTCACACCACTAGTCATGGGCCATGTTTTGGACTGTACTCGTGAATAAACCCCTCTCTGATATCTCTCCATCAACCACCCTCCTATCTATCCCCATATGCTGCAGTTTACTAATTAGAATTCCATGTGGTATCCTGTCAAAGGCCTTAGCAAGGTCCAGTAGGATCACTGTAAACCCATTACCCTTATCCAGTTCAGCCATCACTGTGTTATAAAACATGAGCAAGTTACTGAGGCATGATCTACCCTTCACAAAACCATGCTGTCCCCCATACAGTATCACATTTTCATCAATCCATTCCTGTATTTTTCCCTTGACTATTTTCTTCAAGATCTTGACAACGATTCCTGATATGCTAATCAGTCGGTAATTTACAACATCAGTCTTGGAACCTCCTTTATGCAATGGAACTATTTTCCCCCTTTCCACCTCCTGGGAACTGACCCAGACCCGAGACTCAAATTAAACAAAATGGTTTAGTGCACTGACAATTCTTTAGCCTTTTCATGTACGACACAAGCTCGTATACCATCCAATCCCACAGATGTATTGACATTGAGGTTTTGATGTAGTTGATTATTTTGTATCTTCACTCTAGCCCAGTGTCAAAGGAAGGTAAGCTAGTCATCCCATTGCACAAGATGATTCTAAAATGTTATAGCAAATCATATTTTAGTTAATATTTCTGTAGTGATTGTTAAAGACTTGAAGTTGTCTTCAACTGACAGTTGAGTTGGATAATGGCTTTGAACAGAGATATTACTGCACTTTGCAGAAACCTATAACAAAATATTTTATTATAGGTTGTTGCCTAAATTAAGGTCATGCATAATGTGATGGCATGATTAAGAGTGTGAGTGTTTAGATTTTATGGTATGAAGGTCAGCAATAAAAAGACAAAGACAATGAAAATAGGCAGAATCATTGAAAATGTCAACTGTGTTGTGAATGGAGAACCTGTGGAACAAGTAAAACATTTCAGCTACTTAGGCACAATTTTTACTGAAGATGGTAAACTAAATATAGAAATAGACAACAGAATCAGCAAAGCTGGTATCGTGGGAAGTCAATTGAATAAATTCATATGGAATAAGAAAGAAATTAGTCGGAACACTAAATTAGCTGTATACAAGACTGTGTTCAAACCAATTTTAACTTATGGATCTGAGAGCTGGGTCAGAAGTAAAACACTTGACCAAAGACTAGAGACCACAGATATGAGAGTCCTGAGAAAGATTAGAGGCGTGAACAGATGACATCAATGGCAATATCATATTAAAAATGAGGATATTAGGAAAGAACTTGACATTGTCAGCATCCAGGGATGCGTTAGCAGAGCTAATCTCAGATGGTATGGTCACTTAAATAGAATGGGAGAGGAAAGATTAGCAAAACAAGTGTTCTCTGCCAGGTTGGCAGGAAAACGACCCAGAGGAAGACCAAGATATAGGTGGATTGATACAGTACAAAGTGCCTTAGACGATAGAAATATAAGATCTGATAATGTTGGAGTCTTGACAAGTAACAGACTGATTTGGAGGAAAATTGTAGATAGGAAGTTAGTAATGATGTAATTTTTTCATGTAGTACTGTCATGTCCTGTACACCCCTTGAGGGTACATGGCAGGAATTTGATGATGATGATGATGTGTTTAGATTTAAAATAGTCATAGACAAAGTTGAAAGAGAACATTGTAGTGAGAGGTTAGGTACTACAATGTTTTTTTCCTTGTGGCACTGTTGTTTAATTTATATATTAATTGCATTTTAGATGGTTTGAAGGGATACATATTATTGCTGATATTGCAAACTCAACAACAGCATTTAGAAATGACTGATAAAGTATCATTAAAGAATGACTTGAATGGATTAGTAGTAGTAGTATGAGCAGAGGATAATGGATGCCAGTTTAATGTTGATAGTGGTAGCGTTTGAGACTGAAAAGATTTCAGGTTGTCTATCATATTGGTGGGATTGCACTTTAGGAGATTGAGAAACTAGTGATCTAGCCATGATAGTGGACAGAATTGAAGTTCAGGGTCATTCTGCAAAGATAATAAAGACAGTGCAAAGAATGACTACTATTATGAAGGATAATGAGTTCTAAAAAGTATTCTTCACTTGGTTGCAAAGTAAATTATACTTGCCAGGAAATTATATTCTTGTTTAACCTTTACCTAAATATAAGCAAACAAAGTTTGTGCATGAAATAGTTTCCCATTTAGGTCACTTATAATGATAAAAGAGGAAAGAATGGGAACAGTAGAAGAGAGGGAATTAGACAGAGGTATGGGAATGATAGAAGGGGAGAGAATGGGAACAGTAGAAGAGAGGGAATTAGAGAGAGGTATGGGAATGATAGAAGAGGAGAGAATGGGAACAGTAGGAGAGAGGGAATGGTAAGAGGTGTAATATACGGTGACTCAATGATCCCTGGTGTGCAAGATAAGCTTGAGGAGTGTTTGCCTTGAGGAACAATAGAAAGTGTGGCTCTGGCAATTAAGAGGGGTGAAAGGGTGGATGAGAAGATTGTGATGGTAGGAACAAATGACTTGAGAGGTAATGTAAATTGGGCAGCGAGAGATATGAGTTTCTTGCTTGATATAGTACGAAAGAAGATGCAGAGAGGAAGGATAGTGTGCATGTTGCCTAGGTATTATTGTGATGAGCTGAGCAGAAGAGCAGTCATATTGAATAACATAATAGCTAGAATCTGTCAGAAGAGAGGATTGGAACATGTGGATGCTTGGACAGCGTTTGAGGACAGAGAGGAATTGTATGCGAGAGACCACCTGCATTTGAATGAGGAAGGATGTAGGCATCTGGAGAGATTGCTGTTCTGAATGAGTCGGTGTGTCAATGCAGGGAAATTAGAATGCCCAAGGTGGATGGTAGCAGGAGTGACCTCTTGTGGGAAAGGGTACTTGGGAGAAGGGGGACATCAGGTAGCGCTGAGCCCAGTGGAGAGGGGGGATAATGCTGGGTATAGAAATAGTGGCATTTTTATGCTTTATACTAATGCCAGGAGTATCCGGAATAAAGGAGAGGAATTGGTGGCACTGATAGCATCAGCCTGGCCAAAGATTATTGGCATCACTGAGATGTGGTTGACAGAAGAGGATATGATAACAGGAATAGAAGTAGCAGGGTACAGCATTTTTCGGCAGGATAGAAAGGGAAAGCGTGGTGGTAGAGTACCTATTATGATAAGTGACGACTTATGTCCTCTAAGAGTGGAGGCTTTGGAAGGCAGTGACACTAATGATTTTGAAATCATATTTTGTGAGGTAGAGATAGGCAAGACGGGATATTTAGTGGGGTGTTGCTACAAACCAAGGCGCACAGAGGGTGGGGACCAGGAAATGTTTAGACAGTTGAGTGTGGCAAGTGCAAGAAGAATGATTGTTATGGGAGATTTTAACTACAACAGTATAAATTGGGGAGATGAAGGCGCATGTAGCAATAAGGGAATGAAATTTCTAGAATTCTTGAGGGACAAATATCTTAGGCAACATATAATAGAGGGAAGAAGAGGTTCAAGAGTTTTGGATTTGGTCATAGCATCAGATGAGCTGATAATAAGTGAGATGACATCTCTCTCACCAGTTGGAGAGAGTAACCATGTGGTTTTGACTTGGAAGATGAATAGACATGCAGGAGTATCAAAGAGACAGGAATATATGTGGAATTATAAGGCAGGTGATTACAATACTCTTAGACATCAACTTCGGGAAGTTTCATGGAGGGAGGAATAGGAGGGCTGGGATATCATTAGTGCTTGGGAAATTGTGAAGGAATATTTGTTAGCGGCAATGGTAAGCTGTATTCCACGTGTGAAGAAGAGGACACAATTTGGAGTAAAGTGGATGATAAACAATATTAAACAGGAGCTGCATGTGAAAAAAAGAGACTATGGAAGAGATATAAGGAGACAGGTGAAGAGCAGATGCATGAAGAATATTAGACACAGACCAGAGAGTGACTAGTATGGTAAGGAAGGCGAAACTTGAATATGAGAAGAGATTGGCCCTAAGATCCAAAGAAAATCCTAGGGAATTTTTTAGCTATGTGGTCAGTAGGAGGAGAAGTGATTGTGGATGAATGACATTGTGGAATAAAAATGGGAATAGAGTGACTGATGCAGAGGACATAGTGGAATTGTTCAATGAACACTTTATGGGTGTATTTCATCCTAGAAGAATAAATTTTAATACTAAAAGGATAGGGCAGGTTTGATGTTTAGAGGTGGAGGGGGAGAACGTGTTCCAAATACTGAGTACTCTGGATGTCAGTAAAACTGTGGGACTGGATGATATTTCACCACGAGGTTTGAGAGAATGTGCTATTGAACTGACGACTCCTTTGACCAGGCTTTTCAATGAAAGTCTGGCTACGGGAAAGGTGCCCAGGGAATGGAAGGAAGGTAAGATAGTGCCATTCCATAAGGGTGGTAGCAGACTGGAAGTGTCTAATTATAGGCCAGTTTGTGTGTCATCAGTAGTTGTTAAGATCATGGAGAAATTAGTGAGGGACTGTATACAGCATTGGGCAGATGAGGGTAATGTTATCTGTGAGAGTCAACATGGATTTGTTAAGGCGCACTCTTGTTTTAGTAATATCCTAGCCTTTTATAATAAAGTTACTACAAGAGTAGTTGATGAGGGGAAGGCATATACTGTGATTTTCTTGGATTTAGCAAAGGCATTTGACAGGGTGCCATATGATAAGCTGATATTTAAGTCGCAGCACATGGGTTTGGATGTCAGGTTGGTCAACTGGATTCAGGATTGGCTGTCTGATTGGTATCACAGAGTTGTATATTGTGGAGCAGTTTCAAGGAGGCCGAAGGTTACAAGTGGTGTCCCACAGGGCTCAGCACTGGGACCTGTATTATTTAAACTTTATGTCAATGACATTGTCAGTGGATTGCAGGGGGATATTCAGTTGTTTGCAGATGATGTGAAGGTGGGTAGGGTTATTAGTAATAGTACAGATGTGGTAGCCCTGCAAAAGAATTTGAATAAGCTAGACAGATGGGCAAATTAATGGGGGTGTCGGTTTAGCAAAATGTAGTCTTGAAGTTTGGGATACATTGATGGCACGCTGCATACTCTATTGGAGGAGCTATACTGGAGGAAGTAGGGGAGACGAGATCTGGGATTGATGATTGATAGAAACCAGAAATTCAGGGGACATGTTGCAAAGGTGTTGAAGGTAACATAGACGATTCCTGCAATAATGAGAAAGTTGCTGACCTGCAGAGATAAGAATTGTCATTCCATTGTATAAGTCCCTGATCAGACCACACTGAGACTATTGTTCTCAGATTTGGTCCCCAGGATTTGAAGGGGATTAATTAACTGTGGAAAGGGTACAAAAGTGGATAACACAGATGGTTTCAGGACTGTACAATGTTAGTTATGAGGATCGGTTGAGGGAATGTGGACTGCAGAGTTTGGTGGATAGAAGGAAGAAAAAGAGGTGATATGATTGAGACTTTTAAACTGTTGAGAGGTGGTTACAGAGTTGACACTGGGGAGTTATTTCACTTGGTTGAACAGGAGGAATGAGTGATGACAAATTAATGGGGGTCATTAAGGGGCCATCCCTGGAAGTTATGAAAGGAAGTTGTGAGCAAGAAGGTGAGGAGTGGTTTCTTTGCATGGAGGGTGGTTGAACCGTGGAATGCATTGCCTGATAGAGGGTGAGAGCGAGAACGGTCAATGAGTTTAAGGAGTGGTATGATAGACTTTGTGTTTTCTAGGAGGGTCCTCCCATGATGAGTCTCGATAGACTTTGTGTTTCCTAGGATGGACCTCCCACAATGAGTCTTTTGACTCCATGGAGGTGTGAATATTTAATAATTCAGCATCTATCTTGATTAGAGATAGATGCGATGCTGAAAGTTTTTCGCTTTGTTATACTATTAATTAAAGATGAATAGGAAGGGCCATTGGGTAGTGGCTCTTTCCATAATGAATAGCTTTATGCATGGCTGTAAGGATATTTGCATTGCATTATGGGATACTTAAGGCATTTGATGTGAAGTCATTAGCCTTTATATACAAGTAGCCCAGTCGTGAAGTTACTTCATGTGCAACCTTTGTTTGCTTACATTTGGATAAAGGATGAAACCAAGAATATAATTTCCATTGGTAACCACCACCACCATTTATAATATTTTAATGCTCTTTGTTTACTCCAGTTATGTAATTTTCTCTCCTGATGCTGGTTAGAAAAAGAGTGAAATATTAGCAAGCTGAATAAGCTAATGTTTGTCTTTTCTTCTTCTGGTGTTTATACCATGAAGCACTGTTATGAATAACCACCACTACCTAAGCCTTTCTATTCATATTAATTTATTGTAATTCCTCCAAAGGGGAAATTACAATAAATTAATATGTATACCAAATACTAGAAATTAGTTGAAATTTTAGGCTAATAAATCAGTTTTATCTTTAATTGTAATCTGGTTTGCATACCAGAAATCGTATAGATGCACACTTTGTGCTTTTTCCCACTAAAAATTTGGGCAAGGTGATGTTGGTGAGATTCAGAGGTTTATGAAGCTTGCACTGGAGCCATGAGATAAACTTGAAGAAGTGTGCCTCCAAGAACGGAGAACTGATTTTGAATGGAACGAAGTCACATTAAATTGGGGGAAAAAAAAAAGAATCCTCATCTATACATCAGACAAATCTGGTAGTAGATTAGTTAGTTGAAGCAACAGTAAGATCTAGAGTTATACCTCATCTATCTCCAATGTGGCTGATAGAATAATAGCCAGAACTTAAAAAAATAATCGGCTATAAATACCAAAGTGCCCACTGAGACTAGATGAAAATTCCAAAAGAATGTTTCTACGATCACATCTCAGATTATCTGTACTGTCCCCACAACGTCATAGGTGGAGATTTTAATGCACATATGGGATCAGAGGTTTCAGTAATTACAAAACAAAAAAATATATATGTCATTTCACATATACAATACTGCAAATGAAAATGGACCTCATCTGACTGAATATGCAACATTCATAACTTTGTGAAATTACACAGGAAGGGAATGAATCTGGAACATCCATGCATTACAAGATCACAAATAAATTACACTTTAATCAATGATAAATGTGTGAGATCAGCTCAGAATTCCAGATACTAATTATAACACTAGAATTAAGCTATGACCATGAATAGTAAGTGCATATATCAAATATTGTCTCAGCTGTTTAACCTAAAACGTAAATAGCAAATAAATATCATTGGAATGATTTGCGTCTTCCTACCATACAAGCACAGTATAGAGTGACACAAAACTTATGGAAGCTTCACTGCCTGAAGAATCGCCAAGAGCATCTCTTATGCTGCAAAATCCATCTATGAAGTACCCGAATAAAGTTTTACTAAGGCTTCTCAAAGGAAATAGATAACACAAACTGTTGAGGAATTATTATGTGGCACCTCCAAGGACTCATCGCAGGAGGGCACTTCTCTCCACTCAGCTACACGTATATCACCTTCTTCTCTACTACTTAATGCCATCCACATACAAACACACACATATGTACTTTGTACAAGAGTATTTAGGTAACACTCATTTCTGGAAACTCTCTAATGTTTATATTCTTAGTCTGTGATAATCACTATACATAAGCATTATATCTTCCAGTCGATCGAAGGTGAGTTAGCTGATCTCATATGGAGGAAGCAGGGTTTTTTCTCCTGAAAACTCTGGTTTTTCATTCTGCATACAGACAAATCAGCCCTTCAGAACACACACAATTTATAGACAAAAATACTAGTTGTGGTGGTGAGCGGTAGATGACGTTGATGGAGATGATTGGTAGTAGAGTTTCAGTGTAGTGGTGGAGACAGTTGTATAGTAGGTGTTGTCCTCCCGTGATGAGTCTTCGGACTCCTTGGAGGTGTCACGAATAATAATAATAATGATCTTTGACATATTATGTAACTCATTATCTACATAAAAGGTGACAATTCTTATATAAGTGTTATTAATTATTTTAGTTTAGTGACATATTTCACTGTGATGAAATTAAATTCTTTAAACATTACATGTACCATGGAAGCATGACAAGACATCCATTTTAGTCATATCCATACATACTACTTTTTATTATATATATATATGGTACCTTTTAGTTGTTAAGACCTGAATTCAAATATCAAGGATGCAATGAACATTTATAAATGCTTTTCAAATGATTAATCATGCAGGAATCATGCAGCATTTTTTGTCCTCTCAACTAGGGTTTTCCTCCTGCAAAACAAACCGTCTGTTCAAATGAAAAATGAGAGAAGAACCAGAAGTAGTAGTAGTCCATAGAAGTAATAAATAAATGTTGGAATATATGTATATAGCTCAAGAGATTACAAAAAGTTTTACTTGCCATCAAAATATGTGCTCGCTAAGACCACGCCATTCTTTTTTTTTTAATAATATGCCCTATTAATTCACGAGTTCCATAAAGTGATTAGTGATGCTGTATTTGTGTTTTCTTAAAAAACGTTAAAGTTATTTTTTATTAAATTAAAAATATATTTGTGAAATTAAAAACATATTTAAATTAGAAATATGCTTTCAAACAAAAATTTCAACAACACATCTCTCCACCATATAGCAGGCTTATGATTGGTAAACAGGAGAAACTTATCCATAACAGATCTGTGATTGTGGAGAGAATAAGGGAACTTCCTATAGTGAGGCCAGAAAGTTGTTTATAGAGGCAATCATTCCATTTGAACAACAACAAATTGCAAGTTCTTGCTGTCCTGATCTCAAAAACTGCATAGAATTTGGCATTTACTAAAAACCCACTTGCGTGGGCCATTATCTTTGTTCCTTATCATTTGTCACAAAAATAAACATAATTCCATCTTAAAAAAAAAAAAAAAAAAAAAAACAAGCGCCTTCTTAAAAGTTGAGGACAAAAAAAAAAAAAGAACTCTTCTACCACCACTTCAACCACAATGTGTATTCAAGGAGGGTAATCCAAAAAATATTATTTTCTAATCCTCCACCAAGGCCAGATCCTGATATTCTTTATAGATGCCATTTATATCAGCAATCTATACATTAAAATCACCAACTACCTTAAAATTCATAACATCAGAGTTATCATTAAGCCTATTTTTAACATCTATGGCCTTCATTTCTCTAAAGGACAGTAACCTCGCATCCAGAGTTCCACAGTTTTCCTTGTTCTTGTGGTCTTTCTTACATAGATTGAACTTGCAGAAGTTTCAAAATAAAGAAAGAACATCTTGGCAATGTGACTTATAACAAAGAATAAAATTCAGCCTACTACTCTTACAGCATATCACGATATTAAATGGGACAAAGACTATATTATGGCATATCTCGAAGAAAACTTTCTTACTCGTCATATTACAAAATCTAGCACTGTCATTTATTCACATCGTTATAAAAAATTAAAAAAAAGTGCTATCCTCATTGATATCTGCAAATCAGTGATATCCAAATATCAATGAGAATAAAGAAATGCTAGAGATTAAATAGGACTCAGAGACACAAGAAGCTAAATGGATTAAATGATATATTGAAAGAACACCACATCCAGACTGTCAGAAATTAAAACTACATCAGAATACAAGGGTGGTCTGAAAAGTTCTCAGTTTCGACTATAGATGGAAACACTTTTGGCAAGATTTTTTTTCTAAGTTGGTACATCTCTCATAAGCATCCATGTGAAATTGCAAGTCATTCTATCAAGTAGTTTGTTTAATACAGCTGTTTGAAGCAAAAATGTTGTCTGTATCCCTTGAAATGGATAAAATTCAGTATCGTATGGTTATAAAATTCTTTGTAAAAGGAGGTTTAATGGCAAAAGAAATTCATTCAAGGTTCATAAATGTTTATGGGCACTCTTCTCCTTCGTTTTTCGACAATTAAGAAATGGGCTGCTGAGTTTAAACATGGCCATACCAGTCTTGAAGATGATCCACGTGAAGGACAACCAAAAAGTGTAACAACACCAGAAATCATTGATCAAGTGCACAATATGGTATTGGATGGCCGGTAAGTCAAAGTGTGTGAAATTGCTGAGACTATAGGCATTTCAAAAGAATGTGTAAAATATATTAAGGGTATGGAGAGTGGTATGCATGAGGAGTGCTTGGCTGATGGGACAATAGAAAGAGTGGCTTTAGCAATAAAGAGAGGGCATGAAACAGACAAGATGATAGTTATGGTGGGTACGAATGACTTGAGAGGTAGTATAAATCGGGTAGGAAAAGATTTAAGAACATTATTAGATATTGTGAAGAGGAAAAGTGTCAATGGGAGAATAGTGTGTGTGCTGCCTCGTTTTGACAATTACGAGTTAAGTAGACGAGCAATGATAATGAATGATATAATTGCAAGAATGTGCAGAAAAAGAGGTCTGGAGTTTGTTGATGTTTGGAGTGTGTTTGAAGGGAAAAGGCAGTTGTATGCTAGAGATGGTCTGCATCTTAACGTGGAAGGACATAAGCGATTGAAGAAGTTATTGTTTTCTGAACAGGTTGAAGTTATTGGGCAGGGAAATGAAACTAATATTGAAAAGGCTGAGTGTAAGAGAGAGAAACTTTAGCACTGATTGTGTATTTATTGATCCTTATAGGCAGAATAAATTGCAGAAGAGAGGGGATAAAAATCGGCATAGGACTACGGTAGTTAGTGACTTATATATCAGTTCTAAAGCCGGTACAAGATCTAGAGGGAATCTGCAATTTTTGTATACCAATGCTAGAAACATTCGAAATAAGAGAGAAGAATTTTTGGCATTAGTCAGTGAAATTTCACCAAAAGTTGTAGGCATTAGTGAAACTTGGCTGTCAGCAGAAGATGTGGTCACTGGAATTGAATGTGATGGGTACAGTATTTTCAGGGAGGATAGAGAAGATAGAACAGGAGGAGGAGTACTGTTGATGATAGCTGATGTGTTGCAGCCAAAGAAAGTAGTATATCATGATGATAGACATGTAAATGAGAGTTCATTTGAGGCAGTCTGGTGCGAAATAGTGACCAACGCAACCAAATATACAGTTGGATGCTGCTATAGGCCAGGGAGTACGGGGGGAGATATTGAATTCATGCATCAGCAACTTAGTGCAATGAGTGAAGGCTTAGTGATTATTATGGGGGATTTTAATTATGGTGATATCAATTGGAAGGAGGAAATATCATGTAGCAAAAAGGAAATGGAGTTCATACATCTTCTACGAGATAATTACTTGAAACAGCACGTAACTGAAGGGACACGTGGTGTGAGAGTGTTGGACCTGGTTATTGGTTCAGAGGTTATATGCATAAGTAAGGTGTCCTCGTTACCTCCAGTTGGTGAAAGCGATCATGTGGTATTGACTTGTTAGGTTGCAAAATCTGTGGATTTTTCTATTAAGAAGGGGTATGTACGGGACTACAGGTTAGGCAATTATAACAAGCTTCGGAGTGAGCTTGCAGCCATCCCATGGCAGAACATATTGCAAGGGAAAGATGTTAGCAGTGCTTGGGATAAAATCAGCGGGTATCTGAGGAAAGCAATATCAGATTGTGTCCCCATGGTCAGGAGGTCAAACAAGGCAGGCATTAGATGGATGAGCAGTAGTATCAAGCTTGAACTGCAAAAAAAGAAAATGTTATGGAGAATTTACAAGGAGAAGGGTGATCAGAACACCCATGAGCAGTACAAGGCTCAAGCTAGGAAGGTTACCAGCATAGTAAGAAAAGCTAAATCAGATTATGAGAAGACCTTAGCCAAAGAGATCAAGGGTAATCCCAAAGAGTTCTTCCGCTATGTGGCAAGTAAGAGGAAGAATGACTTCGGAAGGATAACCTTAGTGGGTGCTGATGGTATTGAGGTGACAAAATCAGATGTAATAGTCGAGTTACTGAGTGATCACTTCTCAAAAGTCTATCACCCAAGTGAGGATATCTCTATACCTATAGCAATACCTAATGTGAGAATTGAAGCTAAAGAATCAGAAGTATTAAATATATTGCAAAACTTAAATGCAAACACTGCGGTAGGCTTAGATGGAATATCAGCTCGGGTGTTGCGTGAATGTGCAAATGAATTGTCAACCCCTCTTACCTGGATATTTAATTTAAGTTTGAACTCTGGTATGGTCCCTAGGGAGTGGAAGTTAGGCAAAGTGGTTCCTTTGCATAAGGGTGGCTCTAAAACTGCGGTATTGAATTACAGACCAATCACCATCTCAGGAGTAGTGGTAAAAGTATTGGAAAAGTTGGTTAAAGACAAAATTCAAGAATGGGTGGATCAGGATATGATACTCTATAGAGGCCAACATGGTTTTGTTAAAGGTAGATCCTCCTTAGCAATCTATTAACTATTCATAATAGAATAACATCAGAGTTGGACAAAGGAACTAGCTACACAGTGGTACTTCTGGATTTTGCTAAGGCTTCTGACAGGATACCCCATAGAACACTGTTACGCAAATTGGAGCAGATGGGAATGGATATTAAATTGGTGATATGGATAGGACAATGGCTCAGGGAGAGATACCATAAGGTGGTGTATGGGGGAGCCGAGTCCAGAATGAGGCAGGTGACCAGTGGTGTGCCTCAGGGCTCTGTGCTTGGGCCAATGTTGTTTAATTTGTATATAAATGATATAGGAAACGGCTTAAAGGGAGATATTCAGTTGTTTGCTGATGATGCAAAGTTGTGTAGTGCAATAAAAAATCAAGCTGATGTTGAAAGTTTGCAGGAGGATTTAAATAAGCTGGTAAAATGGGCAAAAGAAAATGGATGTCAGTTCAATGTGGAAAAGTGTAAAGTCATGCATTTTGGGATTAAAAGATTACCAGCTGTGTACTACATCGATGGAAAGGTACTCCAAGAGATTGATGAGGCTAGGGACTTAGGGGTATTGGTAGATAGGGAGATGAAGTTCAGAGGACGCATTGCTAAGGTGTCCAAGATTGCACATAGGATTACTTGGTTGTTGAGGAACACACTGACATCCAGAGATAAGGAGGTTATTATTCCCCTTTATAAAGCATTGATACTTCCACATTTGGATTACTGTGCTCAGGTCTGGTCACCTGGATCCCTTGGAGATGAGGAGGCTGTGGAGAGGGTTCAGAGAAGAGTGACCAAGTTGGTGAGTGATATAAAAAATGCTCCCTACATTGATAGATTGAGAGCTTGTGGATTGCAGAGGTTGGTTGATAGGCGAAGAAGAGGGGATATGATAGAAACATTCAAATTACTAAAAGGTTTTTATAGGATTGATGCAGGGGAAATGTTTCAGCTGTGTGATAGTGATGGAAGAACAAGAGGTCATCTCTGGAAATTAAAGAAGAGTGTGGTTAACAAAGGTGTCAGAACAAGGTTTTTTGCCTGGAGGGTGGTGAATGAGTGGAATTCATTGCCTGACTTTGTTGTGAGCTCTTCATCTGTAAATGAATTCAAGAAGAGATATGACAGATATTGTTTTGCTAGTTTGGGTCTCCCGCGATGAGCCTACTGACTCCATGGAGATACCCGTAATAATAATAATAATAAATAATAATAATAATATATTCTGCGTGAAGAATTGCAAATGAAAAAGCATTGCGCAAGATGGGTGCCGTGCTTGCTCACAACAGATCAAAAACGCACTCGCATGAAAATCTCTGAACAATGCTTTGAGCGTTTTAACAAGAATAAAAGTGATTTTGTGTGTCAATTTATTACTATGGATGAGACTTGACTTCGTCATTACATACCAGAATTTAAACAGCAGTCAAAACATGGACAGAAGCCGGTTCTTCAGCGCCAAAGAAGAGAAAGTCTGTTCCATCAGCAGGAAAGATCATGGCATCGGTGTTTTGGGATGCTAAAGGCATTTTGTTTATTAATTATCGTGAAAAGGGTAAAACAGTAACCGGGGAATATTATTCTGATCTTTTAACCAGACTATACGAAAAAGTTTGTGAGAAAAGACCTGGTTTGCAGAAGAAAAAAAAATTATCTTTCATCAGGGCAATGCACCTGCCCACAAAGGTGTTTTGGCAATGGAAAAATTAAGGGATCTGCACTGTGAATTGTTGGAACATCAGCCGTATTCCCCAGATTTGGCTCCCTCTGACTTCTATCTCTTCCCAAAACTAAAACTCTTCCTTGCTGGTCAGTGTTTTTCTTCGAATCAAGAGGCGATTGCAGCTGTAGATGGGTATTTTGCAGATCTTACTGCGAATCACTACAGGGATGGGATAATGGCGCTGGAGCATCGCTGGATGCCTCCCATGATGAGTCTTCTGACTTCATGGAGTCAGAAGACTCATCATGCATGGCCTATCCTAGAAAACAGTATTATACCACTCCTTGAACTCATTGACCATTTGAACTCTCACCACTCTATCAGGCAATGCATTCCACAGGTCAACCACCCTCCATGCAAATAAACCACTCCTCATCCTCCTTCTCACAACTTCCTTTTGTAACTTCCAGGAATGAGCCCTTGTCGTTGCTCCTTTCCCCCTTCTGCCAAACAAAGAAACTCCCTAGCGTCAACCCTTTAACTACCTTTCAACTACTTAAAAGTCTCAATCACATTGCCTCTCCTTCTGTCTACCAAACTCTGCAGTCCCCCATTCTTTCAGCCAATTTTTATAACTAATATTGAATCCATACCATCCTGATACCATTATTGTTATCTGCCTCTGCACTCTTTCCATGGGCTAGTGTCGTCTGATCAGAGCTTTATACAATTGGCAACATTTTTATCTTAGCAGGATAGCATCCTTCTCAGTATTGTAGCAATCTTCTATGTTATGTTTACCACCTTTGCAATATGCAATTGCAATCCCTGATTATCAGGTTTTTATCACTCATCACCCACAGATCCTTTGCCTCCCTCACTTCCTCCAATACAGTTTCTCCAACAGAGCATATGCGGCCTCCCATCGATGTATCCCAAACCTCAAGACTAACTTTCTCTGACACTTCTTATTAAACTAATACTCCTATTCATTTGTTCTGTTTATTCAAATCCTCTTGCAGGGTACCACATTTGCACTATTACTAATAACCCTTCCCAGCTTCACATAATCTGCAAACTGAATATTCCCCTTGCAATCCATTGATAATGTCATTGATATAATGGTTAAATTATAGGTCCCAGTACTGAGCCCTGTGTGATCCCTCTTGTAAATTTCTGCCTCCTTGATAATGTTCCCCACACACAACTCTGATACCTATTAGATAGTCAATTCTGAATCCAGTTCACTAACCTGACATCTAAACCCATGTGCTGCAACCTAAATACTAGCTTATCATGCTGTCAAAACCATGTTGTCCCTGTCAGATGCCTTTGTAAAATCCAAAAAAAAAAAAGGCAAATGGCAGAATATGCCTCATCAACTACTCTTATTACTTTATTGTAAAAGGTAATTGTATTATGAAAACGAGTGCCCCTTAACAAATCCATGTTGACTCTCACAGATAACATTACTGTCATCTGTCCAATGCTGTAAATGATCCCTCACTAATTTCTCCATCTTAACTACTGATGAAATACAAAGTGGTGTATAGTTTGAACACTTCCAGTCTGCTACCACTCTTATGCAATAGCACTATCTTATTATTATTGTTATGCAACACCTCCAGGGAGTCCAGAGGCTCATCAAGGAGGACACCTACTCTCCAACTCTGTGTCCACCACTCAATTTGCCAACTACCATAATCATTTACACCAGCACCATCTACCACTCACCACCACCACCACTATTATTTTCACAGACAATCGCAAACATCCATGCCCACAGCGGGATTTGAACTCGCAACCTTTTGGCTGGAGAGCAGATACAGTAACCACTCGGCCAACCAGGGTAGCAAACTCATCAATTCGAAACATAACCCCAGAAGCCGCTCACTCTGCACTTGCACCGAACACAGCAATGGGAATTGCTATGTAGATCAATGGACACTACTTGCTAATGTAATGGAGATCACAGAGGAAATGATCATCGTTGAACATCGATGTGACCATAACGACACCCCACTGCACTCCCTGCACTCTTTTGGGCGGCTCGCCATCTGATATAGGCTCATCGCCACCTTGGCAGTGTGCATGGTCTCTGTTGTTTGCTCGCCCCATCGATGAGACTAACGTCTCAATTTCCTCCTTCTTACTCAGAGGATCTCTCCTGTCTTACTCTCCTTGCACTTCATGGGGGACCTCTTCCCATTGCCAGACTTTCATTGAAAAGCCAAGTCAGTGGGAGTGTCAGTTCTTTAGCACATTCTCTCAAAACTTGTGGCAAAATTCTATCCAGTCCCATTGCTTCATTGACAGCCAAAGTACTAAGTATTAGAGACACATGCTCTTCTTGCACTTCTAAACCTCAAATCTGCCATTCCTCTAGTATTAAAACCTTCTCCAGGATGAAATATTCCAATAAAGTGTTCATTGAACAACTCCACTATGTCCTTTGCATCAATCACTTTATTCCCATTTTTATCCGAGAATGTTATTATTCCACAATCATTTCTGCTACTACTGGCCACATAGCTAAAAATATTCCTTAAGGTTTTCTTTGGATCTTGGGGCCAATCTCCTTCTCATATTCCTCATTTTGCCTTTCTTACCATATTAGTCACTCTCCTGGCCTGAGTCTTATATTCTTCCTGCATCTGCCTCCACCCCTCTCCTTATATCTCTTGCATAACGTCCTTTTTTTCCCTGCAATTCCCATTTGATGTTTTCATCCACTTTATTCCAAATTGTGTGTTCTCCTCTTCACTTGCGGTATACAGCTTGCTGTTGCCACTAATAAATATTCCTTTATAAGTTACCAAGCACTAATGATATCTTCCCTTCTAATTCCTTCCTCCATGGAACTGCCTCAAGTTGATATCTGAAACTATTAAAATCACCTGCCTTATAATTCCATATACATTCCTTTTTCTTTGATACTCCTGCATGTCTATTCATCTTCAAAACCACATGGTCACATAATGCAGTGATACAGAACAAGAAACTAATATTTTGCCATCTCCACTTGGCCTTGATTCTGTGTTATTTGAGAAAGTTTTGATTAACTCCACAGTATTAAGAATAGTCATTGTATTAGTTTCATAATAGTTTCACTTGTGTAATTGGTAGAAAAGCCAGTTGAAGTCTGCACAGTGTGAACTGTGTAGATACTGACATGACTATGGTGTTCAGATAATTTGAATGCAGAAAATCAAGATTCTCTTTAGAAAGATAGAAGTCAGAATGATTTGCAGAATTGCAAATGTGACAGAATGAGACAAGGAAAATTTGAGGTAAAGAAGATTATAGAGTAGAGAAATGATTGTAGCGTATCATTAAAAAAAATTGCATTGTTTTAATGCTGTTCTTGTATTTGGATAACTTTATTGCAATATACTAAGCCTGAGAGGAATTATTTCAAATCATTTTGCCTGCATAAGAGTTTAGCAAAATATAAATTTTTTTTTGTTAACCAGGTCTTTGGACTCTAATAATGTACTGGAATGGATGCATATGGACAAATGTGCATCTCGTTATGAAATCTCCTATAAATTGTTTACATTAAATAAGTTCTTAAAAGTTGAATTTTTGATTATTGATATTTCTCTCATTTTTACATCAATGAGTGGTGATATTTTTTAAAATAAAAACTTGACATGTAAGGCAAAAGATACAATGCATTTATGAAAGGTTCACTGGTTTTTGGCTTATTATTTTTTTCCTGACGTCCATGGAGTGACAAGACTCATTGTGGGAAGTCAACACAAAGGCTATCATACCACTCCTTAAACAACTCATCTACTGCCTGCACATTCATCCCCTCCCTCTCTAAGGCATGCTTCATGCTTCTATCACTCTCCATTCAAAAAACTTCTAATATTGAAAACAATGAATGAAAACAACTGAATATTTCCTGTATCATTCATATAAAAATTAAACAGAGGACCAAGTACTGAGCTCTGTGTTACACCACTAGTCACTTACCTTTTCCTGGACCCAACCCCTCCATAAAGCACTCTGTCCATCAACCACCCTCTAATCCAAATCACCAGATTCATATCCATCCTCATTTGCTCCAATTTATGCAATAGAGTTCTGTGTGGAATCTTGTCAATTCTTCCCCTCACAAAACCATGTTGTCCCTTATAGAAGTATCATATTCCTATTCACCCAGTTCTGAATTCTGTCTTTCACCAATTTCTCCAATACCTTAACTACTACTCCCCAGATGCTGATTGACCTATACTTTGCTATTTCTGTTTTGTAGCCTCCTTTCTTTCTACTTCCACTCCACTGCCAACTTCACAGTACTGAGGCTTTAAACAGCTTGGTCAGAGGAGCTGATAATTCCCTTGCACGTTCTCATAGTACAAGGGCTGATATGCCATCTAATCCCATAGCTGTGTTCGTATTGAGGTTCTACAATATTTTAATACCTTCATTCTCCAATCAGTCGATGTCACCTAGATACAGGTGTGTACCTAGATGGTACATGCTTGCAAAATGCTTACTCAGTAATTCAACTGTTTGGCTTAATTCTGTTACCTTCCCACCATCAGCACTTTTTAACGTCATCCTTCCATAGTCATTCCTCCTTTTACTCACTACATAGCAAAAGAACTCTTTAGGGTTTCTTTTGAACTTGTCAGTTAGCTTTCTCTCATAATTAACTTTAGCCTTTTTTACCATACCAATCACCCTTCTTGTCTGTGTCTTATGCTGATCACCATTTTCTTTATAATTTCTCCACAACCTTTTCTTTGTGTACAGCTCCTCCTTAATAAAGCTATTCATCTATTGAACTCCTACCTGATTTATTTTTCTGATACTAGGTATGCATTTAGATACTGCTTTCTTCAACCACTCTTTGACTACCTCCCATGCACCATAATCTCTCTTCTCCAAATTCTTATGCCATGGCTCTGCTGAAAGCTGTCTCCTCAGCTTGTCATAATCACCTGCTTTGTAATTCCACATATATTCCTTCTTAATAGAAAATTCTACATGTCTGGCAATCTCCCAGGTCAAAACTATGTGATCACTTTGTCCATGTGGAGATAGCTAGATTGGTTAGTTTTAAGTTCTCTAATGCAGTGATCAGATCTATCAATCTTGGACCTCATGCTGCCTCAGGTAATCATCTCTCATCAGCTGTATAAATTCCATTTCCTTCCCTGCCTGTGACCATTACTCCTAATCTATGTCTCCATAGTTGAAATCTCCCATAATAAATACTCAATCTGTACTCATCATGCTAATTTGCGAGTGCATGTCATCTACATTCTCCCTTATACCCTCTGGATAAGTGTTTCTAAACCTGTGGTCTGTGGACTACCTGTGGTGGGACAGGTGGTCTGCAGGCAGACTTAAATAAATAAATTAAATAAATATATATTTTTTAATTATCCAAACAAAACAAATTAAAATTGAATAAATAAGTCAAAATTATTGAAATCAAATGGAGACTTAAAAAAAAAAAACAAATAGCATCAGAAGGCGGAAGCAATAAAACTATATTGTTGTTCACTTCACATCTCTTTTATTATTCGTCAATCTGCCGCTAAATTTGTAGCGACAGAATGATGAATAATAAAAGAGGGGTGAAGTGAACAACAATATAGTTTTATTGCTTTCACTTTCTTGCTATTTTGTCAGATTTGAAGTGAACATGTGTTATCCACATTGCAACCAATTGCTTGTTGTTTATTGATTTTTATTATTGAAGGTTTCCTTCCCTCATCCAAGGTTCAGTATATCTTCAGAAGTGCTAAGTGATACTTGGACAAAGTGTGTCCTGAGTTAACCCCAGTATTTATATATTTTTCAGAAATGTTTTTCAATAATGGAAAAGTGGCTTAGAACTAAGACTTTGAAAAAAAGAGCAAATGGTGATATACGTGTTGTAATGGAGAGTAAATCTGATACTATTAAAGTAGAAGAAACAAGCAGTTAAAATTAAAAATACAGTAGGAAATATAGCAGTTCATATTTGGAATTCAGATTTACTTGGTGTGGAGATAAAAGTGAATAGAAACCTCAATGTGTTTTGTGTTATGAAGTGTTGCTGAATAAGTGCATGAAACCTGCGAAACTCTGATTACATTTAGAAACTAAACATTGATGTGAAAAATAAGCCAATTAAATTTTTTTAGTGACACTTAGGGACATTAAATCATGAGTTTGATTAATAGCAAGCACTTGAAGCATCCTAAAGTTTGCGCATAATGAAAACAGGGAAACCTCATTCTATTGGGGAAAATTTAGTACTTCTGGCTATAAAAGATGTTGTAGAAACTATGTTTGGCAACAAGTTACTAAAAGACGTTAATTTGATTCCACTTTCAAATGACACTGTCGATAGCGGAATTAATATTATGGCTATGATGTAGAATCTCAGTTAATCGAAAGAGTTAAAGAAGAGCCCTTATTATGTGTTAAAAAAATAGACAAGATGTTACAAATGATGTGCAGTTAATATGCTACGTAAGATATGCGCATGATAACAATATTCATGATGATATTCTGTTTTGTAGAACTTTGTCATCCCGAACAACTGGAGAAGAAATCTTTCGCACCCTCAATAATTACATAATGCAAAAAGGGATCCAGTGGGAAAAATGTATAGGCTTCTGTTTGGATGGAGCTCACTCCCTTACAGACAGGCATAGTGGGGGTTGTTTCTATAGTCCAGATATGAATTGAGTACCATACATAGGGCAGCATTAGCCTCCAGAGGAATGCCACCAGAATTTAAAACTGTGCTATACAACGCTGTAAAGCTAGTTAATTTTATTAAAGCTCGACCATTAAATAACAGGTTATTTTCAGTACTCTGAAATGAAATGGACAGTGAATATATATACAACTTTTGCTTCATTCTGAAATTCACTGACTTTCCAGGGGCAAAGTACTAACAAGGCTATTTCAATTAAAACACGAAGTTAATTTCAATTAAGGCATGTAATTCTGATTTTGCATCACTCCTTGTTGACGAAGCATGATTATCAGCACTATCCTGTCTTTCAGACAATTTTTTTAAAATTAAATGAACTAAATCTCTCTCTTCAGGGAAATTCTTTAACTGTTCTTAATGCGTACGACAAAATAAAGGCATTCGAGAAAAAAAAAACTGGTTTTATGAATTAATTATGTAAAAGACAGACAATTTGCACCTTTTCCAACATTTGGAATCCTTTTTAGTGGAAAATGATAATTTTGTTGATTCTGAGTTTCTTTAAAGGGTTTGTGACCACTTCAAAAATCTGAAACAGAATTTTTGAAACATATTTTCCGAATAACTTTTATAAGAAATTTTTGTGGGTTCGCGATCAATTGCAGACTTGCAGTCACAAGAACAACCTTTCGTTATTGAAAAAAGAACAGTTAATTTAGCTTTCAAGTGACAGTGGACTTAAAATGCAATTCCGTGATCTTGGTTTGGCTCGATTTTGGATCTCGCCTTCAATGAGAAGTGAATTTCCAGAATTATCTGAAGAAGCATTGAAAATCGTCATGCAGTTTTTGACAACCTATCTTTGTGCGAAAGGATTTTCATTGCTCCTTCAAATAAAAACAAAATACAGACTTCATCTTAGTGTGTGCCTATCTTTGACTGGAGTTGACTAATATTGAGCCAGATATCCAGCAACTCTGCAAGGGTCGAGAAGCTCAACCATCTCATTAAAAGTTAGTAACATAATTATATTACATTATTTATCTCATACACGTCCGCACAGTTAGCCTAGTGGTTGTGTGCTTCGCAACCATATGCCTGGAGAAGGAGTTTTTCTAGGTTCGATTCCCATCGGAGACTTGAGGAGCTGAAGAATCTCCCTCAGCTGGTCTTGGGTATGAACAGTAGGGTTTTTTCAAGTTTATCCTGGAATTTTTCATCCTGCAAAGCAGGCAAACCTTCCTTGAGGACTCAACACTACTGACATGGGATACACTGGGGGCGTAGAGCTTGACCACCTTATCCTGTGAACGATTTGAGGTCCGATGATTAATAAACCGCCCGACACCACAAGGTAAAAGAGGGTAAAAGGGAGATGAGATGATTTGATACACTTTTAATCGTTTACTTCCAATTTAATTAATTATGTTTCCATATGTATTCAAAACATGCATTTAGATTTATGTTATAAATGGCACAGTTTGTTTTCCAAAATGTTGGCAATTCCCGTGGTTTTTAAAAAAATTACAAAAAGTCAGAACGACATATAGGGAAATAAATTAAAAACACTATGTTTATTTTTGAAATTAAACTTTAATTCCAACATTCTAAAATGTTATTTTTCTTGCTTTTCTGTTCGTAAAATCGTCGATGACATTGTCGAAGTCTATTTCATCACTCAGTTGCTGTTTTATAGATAGACAGTATAGCAAGATTTCTTAAATGCCAAAAAAAAAAATTGCCACCCGGGGTGTACCCCCCCCCCCCCAAGCTACACCTTATAACTTAGTGGTCTGTAGAATTGTTTTAGACATTTACTGGTCCTTGGGGCTTAGAAATGTTGAGAAACGCTGCTCTGGATTATAGCAGCAATCAATTACTTATATGGCCCTGTTGGCCTCTATCTCGCCAGATACTTTCAAATGAACTGCCTTCTGAATCCCTGTCCCTGTGATGTACTTCTACTCTTTTTTGCTTTAATTTCTCTGCTATCTTTAGCAAAACATCCTTCCCCTTCTTCTATCCTCTTTGAAACACTATACCCCCCCCCCTGCATTCTATTCCTATCACCATATTATCATCCTCAGTCAGCTGCAACTCACCAATGCATATAACTTTTGGCCAAGTCATGCTGACCAATGCCAAAACTCTTCAATCTTATTTTGAATACTTCTGACATTAGGATACATAAACTGCAATACGCCCTTCATCCCCCACCCCCACCCCTCCCTTTCACCTTGTGTGCTACTCAGCTCACCAAATTTAACCTGAGGTGCTACATTTCGCATCAAGTTATCATTCTTACACTTACTAGGTTGTCTGGTCCCACATTCACTTGTATTATTCCTAAACATTCTATATTATTTCAGGAAATTACAACATACTAGAATATACATTAAATAAATTTTAATATATTTCTATATTTCGGCAGCGTCACACTGCCATTTTCAAGAACTTATGTACCAGCTATGTGCACGCAGGCACAGCAAAAACAATAAATGAGCAAGAAGAATGAAGCTATTATTTCTCCTAAAGTCCTGATGGTGCCCTCTAGCGGGCGATGTTGGTATTCTTGGGCGATTGGGCTGGAGGTCTTCTGATGTAGGTTTCCCAAATTTGAGGAAGTCTCATGCAGCCAAATTTGTTGAATTTATCCTCAACAAATTTGGCTGCATGAGACTTCCTCAAATTTGGGAAACCTACATCAGAAGACCTCCAGCCCAATCGCCCAAGAATACCAACATCGCCCGCTAGAGAGCACCATCAGGACTTTAGGAGAAATAATAGCTTCATTCTTCTTGTTCATTTATTGTTTTTGCTGTGCCTGCGTGCACGTAGCTGGTACATAAGTTCTTGAAAATGGCAGCGTGACGCTGCCGAAATATAGAAATATATTAAAATTTATTTAATGTATATCCTAGTACGTTGTAATTTCCTGAAATAATATAGTGAAAATGCATAACCAACGTATAAGCCTTTCCACGAGAAGGACCTAAACATTCTAATTTCCTTAAAGCGTTCATTGCCAATCGCGCGATATCGCGTGATGCGAGTTCCCACTGGGCGACCGATCACGCTTTATCGCGTGGACGTCGCTATCAAGTAAAAAAAATTTGGCCACCACACGAAATTCCAATTTTCAGCTTGGCAATGAACGTGTTAACTTTGTACTTCCACACTTTCATTGAGCAAGACTCTTGAAACCAAATTCATTTAGATGCAAGCCATCTATTTTATATGAATCCTACCCTCCATCAAACTCATTCCATAAGTCAACAAACTCATAGACAGGCTTATACGTTGGTTATGCATTACTAAAGCACTTAAGGAATTGAACAACGTAGATACGAATATAAATTAAATTACACTTTAATAAATATTTCCGATATTTTGGCAACGTCACGTTGCCATTTTCAAAAGGAACTTACAAAAAAAGGCACGTGCATGTAGGCAATACAACACAGTAACTGAGAATGAAGAGATGAAGCTATTATTCTCCTAAAAGTACTGATGGTGCCCTCTAGCAGGCTAAGTAGGTGTTCTTGGCCGTTGGGGCTGAAGGTCTGCTGATGTAAGCCTCCCAAATTTGAGGCAGTTGCACACAACCAAATTTGTTGAGGTTTGGAGAGTTTCTTAGGGCTGAGGCTGATTCCATAAATAGTCTTTTGAATTTGTATTTGCTATGGTGTATTACTGTAGCTTTCTTCCACTGTATTTTGTGGCATGTATCCAGAGCATGGTCTGCAAGACCAGAATGGCTGTACTTGTGAAAGCGGATGTAGTCCTTTTGTTCAGAAATTCTGATATTCGCTGTCCTGCCTGTTTGGCCAAAGTAAGACAGTTTACAACTGCAAGGGACCGGGTATACACCAGGTAGGTCTAGGGGAAGTGGTTGGTCTTTGGTGGAGTGGATAAGGGATGCCAATTTTCTGTAAGGCCTATAACAGGGGGTCAGGTCATGTTTTTTTTAAGATTTTGGTAATTTTCGAGGTGCCTCGGATGTAGGTAATGGTGATGAATTTAGAGTAATCCTTGTTGTGGAGGGGGGGGGGCTGTGGTTTGTAGGTTTAATATTTTTTGGATTTTTTTGGGGGAGTAGCCATTGGCTGAGAAAGTGTTGAGGATGTGATTTAGTTCAGTGTTTAGGGCCAGTTTTCACCACTCCATATTGTTGTGAGGGGAGGGAGGGGGGATTGTTGGTGAATGCATCTCCCTGTATGTATGGGTTGGTTTTCTATAAACTGAGAAAACCAAGTTTTCATCAGGCTGGCGGGTGACTAGTGTGTCTAGGAAAGGGAGGCTGTTGTTTTCCTCTTTTTCCAGGGTGAACTTGATTTTGAGGTGTTGGTTGTTTAAGTGTGTTAAGAAAGAGAGGAGTGTTTCAGAGCCATGTGGCCAAATAGCGAACACATCATCAACATAGCGAAGCCATATAGTTGGTTTTTGTGGGGCAGAGGCTAAGACTTTTTCTTCAAAGATCTCTATAAAGAAATTGGCCAAGGGTGGGGAGAGTGGTGAACCCATGACTGTCCCCTCTATTTGTTTATAGACTTTTCCCTGTCAAACGAAATAGCCTGAGTTCATTGTGAACTGAAATAGGGCTGAGATATCAGGAGAAAATTTAGCTTGGATTAGCTCTAAAGTTTCCTTGAGTGGGACATTTGTGAATAAGGAGGAGATGTCAAAGTTGACCATTATGTCAGTATGTTGGAGTGTAAGGTTTTCTATGCTGGCTTTGAAGTGGGCTGAGTTTTTTTTATCTGTGATGGTGTATTGCGAGCTCTTTGGCCAAATGTTTTGCTAATTTGTATGTGGGGGAATCAATGCCATCCACTATGGGACGTAATGGCACATTTTCTTTATGCATTTTTGGGAGTCTGTAAATACGGGTGGGGGGGGGTATAGATTTAAACGGCTTTAATCTGTTGGTAACTTCTACTGGCCCAGAAGTGACTTTCTTAAGGAGCCTGTGAAGTTTTCTAATTTGTGAGTTGGTGGGATTGTATTCGATAGGGAGGTAAGTAGCCTGATCTAATAGAAGAGCATTAAGCTTACCTGTGTGGTCCTTTTGGTTAAGTACTACAGTTGCATTTCCCTTATCCGCTTTGGTGATAACTAATTCTTTATTATTCCTCATTTCCTGTAGAGCTTTATATTCCTTGTTGGTTTTTGGTGGTCTTGCTTTGGAGAGGACACAAGCTACATCCAGTCTTACACTGTTGGCAATTTGATGTGGAAGTTAGCGGATTCCGCATTTGATCTGGATCATAATATCCTCACTAGGTATTTTTCTGGGAGCAATGGCAAAGTTGTGGCCACGTGAAAGCGCGTTGAGTGCTTCAGGGTGACTGAAGAAAGGTTGATTACGGTGTTGGTAGAGTTTTGGATTGACAGTAGAGTTCTTTTTTAATTTTTAGAATTTTTTCATCTGTTGGCTTCATGTTTTTTCAAATTTTTTGTCTGCAGCGGTACACGAGACATCATGTAAAATAGACCAAAGTTCGTGATTTAAAGTGCATGAAAGCTCATCTTCAAAGGAACAAATAGCTTCGTTAACGTCCACCAAGAGAAACCGCGTGGTGGTGATTTGTTCGCAAAGCAATGCATAGCTAGCGGGGTTATATATACGGAGCATTTTTTGTGAAACAAAACGATGCTTATAATTTACACAGTTCGGGATTACCTTATTATCCCAGCAGTGTTTCAGGAAAGTTAGATGATTTAATTGTCTAGTCCCCCCCCCCCTTCCACAACAAGGATTACTCTAAATCCATCACCATTCCCTTCATTCGACGCACCTGGAAAAAAATTACCAAAATCTTAAAACATGACCTGACCTCCTGTTATAGGCCTTACAGAAAATTGGCATCCCTTATCCGCTCCACCAAAGACCAACCACTTCCCCTAGACCTACCTGGTCTATACCAGGTCCCTTGCAGTTGTAAACTGTCTTACTTTGGCCAAACAGGCAGGACAGCGAATATCAGAATTTCTGAACACAAGGACTACATCCGCTTTGACAAGTACAGCCATTCTGGTCTTGCAGACCATGCTCTGGATACACGCCACAAAATACGGTGGAAGAAAGCTACAGTAATACACCATAGCAAATACAAATTTGAAAGACTATTTATGGAATCAGCCTCAGCCCTAAGAAACTCTCCAAACCTCAACAAATTTGGTAGTATGCAACTGCCCCAAATTTGGGAGGCTTACATCAGCAGACCTTCAGCCCCAACGCCCAAGAACACCTACTTAGGCCGCTAGAGGGCACCATCAATACTTTTAGGAGAACAATAGCTTTATCTCTTCATTCTCGGTTATTGTGTTGTATTGCCTACGTGCACGTGCCTTTTTTTGTAAGTTCCTTTTGAAAATGGCAACATGACGTTGCCGAAATATCGGAAATATTTATTAAAGTGTAATTTAATTTATATTCGTACCTACGTTGTTCAATTCCTTAAGTGATTTAGTAAAGTCTACAAACTCCACACCATTCCTCCTGCACAATCTGTGCACCCACTCATTTGTGATCATCGCTCTGCATCTCAGCTTGCCACTATCATAGTGTGGCAGCAGACTAACAACTTTTACTTTTTCACTCTTCTTTTCATATGCACTAGCAACTCCTTCATGTCTTCTCACATACAACACTTGTCACCTGCTAAATCATTTGTACCAGCCAAAATAAACATCTCTTTCACCTTAACTCTCTGCATTCTTAAAGCATCAACGACATCCTTTATCTTAACTCCTTGGAAACATGATTTTATTGTACTCTCTTCAAGAACTCCTCATATCAATGAACTATATAAAAATCTGCCAGACATTTCTCCAGCCATTCAATCTCCTGTTTTGTTCTGTGAAGAACTCCATGTAAGTGCTTTATCGTTTCCATTACCATCTGGTCATTCTCTTCATTTTCCACTGCCTCATTCACGTAGTCACTCATACTGTTTGCAACACTATGCCAATCGTGTTATCATATATTTCAAATCACTCTACTTACTCTCTTCACACATCTGGTATTCACTCACAAAACACTTGACAAACGTTCTCCAGTTTCATTCTTCCTCCAAAAATCTCTCATTTTACAAAGGCCATACATTTTGGAAATGCTGCGGCAAATGTAATTACGCACATTAAAATTAGCACATCGATGCCATGCTGCACAATGCAGTGTACAAGGAAAAATATATTAAACCTTTAAAACTCAGAAAATTAAACATTTTAATGTTAATCACACAAACACTTGTAAATATAATGATGCAAAAAGAATGACTTAACTGATATTCACCACTTCTACTATCTTCTGCCTTCTTGCAGCAAAATTTTCTCTCTTTCCAAATAGAGTAGGTTACAACTTTTCATTGGTGGTACCGACATTAAGAAAAACTAAAGAAAGCATATAATTCATGTTATTTTGATATGTCACTGTTCTTAGATGCAAATTGGTGAATTCCTCTACCATTTTTACATCAACAGAAAGAATTTTCAGTACGTTGGTATATGTGTATAATGAAAAATATCATTTTTACTATTGTGCCATTGTAAGTAATAAGATTAGAATCATGTTTAATTTCTTTATTGAAAAATGTAAATATCATTGCTGTTTTTAGTGATATTTTTTCCATTTCAGATAGAATATTTTGACTCCCTTTTGGCTTGGGCAGCCATTATGCCTTTGTTTGGGAAGTCCCAAAAGAGCCCTTATGAGCTAGTTAAAGCATTAAGGGAGGCTGTTCTTGCATTAGAGAAAGGTGACAAAAAAGCTGAGAAGGTTGGTTAAATTTAATTTACATATAGATCTGTAATTAATTATACAGAATCAAAACCATCAGTTTACTTGCATGTTACTGCTGTTATAAGGAAATATATTGTTATATAAATAGAACCATGTTGTCTGTTAAAAATGTGTGCAAGAAAAGTAGGATGAATGGCATGACACTGCCAGAATTATGTGTTGGATGGATTAAAAAAAAAATGCAAAGAAATATACTTGTAATGTTTTTGCAGTATGTCTTTTTTAGAAGGCTTCGTTATTCATTGTCTTCTGTGGCTTTTTCAAGTCCCATATAATCACTTTAATAGTGTCTCTTTTGTATTTAAGGTATTTTTTATTTGGTTGTCTATTGGATCACATTCTGTTAACATTTAATTGGCATTTAAATGGAAAACACACATGGAAAATCTTGATGTTTAATTGTAAAATTGTTGCATATGTTCGTAAATGTCCATTTATCACATAAATTCAGTACATAAATGGAACAGCTATTATACAAAAACAGAAAATTCTAAAAAAAAAAAAAAAAAAAACTAGCTCAAGTAAGATAGCAGAAAATGGTCAACATTTTCTTAACTTAAAATTGTAAATACAGTAGAACTCGGTTATAATGAATTCCACGGGACCGCATATATTTGTTCGTAATAACCGTTATTTTTTATATCCAAGAAGGTCATAATTTGAGCGAATTAAAAATGTTTTCAGATTTTTCTCAGCATAGGTATATTGGGTAACATAAATACATATATGCATACATACATATAAAGAACAAAAATTTATTTTTAAAACTTCACATTTTTACATAGAAAATCATCAAGTGTGCTTTGCTTTGCACAACACGCATATTTCATACATTTGAAATTGTTCCTTATACCACTAAGATGCTTGAATGTGTCGTCTGAACTTGCAGATCGCGATTCCATAAATCTTGTTAAAATATGTAAAGTACTTTCTGCTTCACACCAGGTAACGATTTTCTCATCATTGCTATTTTCTTCCTCAGAGTCACTACTACTATTATCTTCTTCTGGTGTATGAGAGATTTGGTTTAAAATATCAGTGTCTGTCGGTATACCCGAAGTTGCGATGTCATTATTATTGTCTATAAAATTATCAATCTCTGCGCACCTTTCAAAATTGTCCAAGTTTCATGCTTTTAACCACGTTGATAATGGTAAGTTATCCTCTTCATCTTCTTCAGATTCGCACTCGTATTCCACAAGACCGGCTTTCTTAAAACAGTTTTGTATCGTAGACGATGACACCAAATTTCAAGCATCACTCATTAAACGTATTGCGTGAAGTACACTGATCTTCGAGTCGTAAGCATAAGCATTTTCCACAGATTTTTCTCTGTGTTCTATCAGTTCCAAGACTAACAGACGACGAAAATGGGATTTAAACATCTAATTATGCTTTGATCAAGTGGTTGCAAGACAGATGTCACATTCGGTGGCAAAAAAACAAGTTTTATGTTTGTTAAATTAGCCACTACAGGATGGGCAGGACAGTTGTCTGTCAATAACAAAATTTTCCAGTTTTCACTGTGAAGATTTTTATCCCACTTGCGAATTTCATTTTCGAAAATTGAAGATGTTTTCCAGGCCTTCTTATTTGCTGTATAATCAACAGGAAATTTCTTTGTTTTTAAAGCATCTAGGCTTTGTCGATTTTCCAATTACAAGAAGCTTTCTTTTATCGCTACCGGTCATGTTCGCACAAACTAAAACTTTGAGTCTGGCAATGCACTTTTCGTTTTTAAATTGGAAAGTTTTATCGGCGTTAAATTATAAAAAAAACCCTGCTTCGCCTGCATTATAAATGTTGTTGTATCCATACCTTCGTTTCATGTCTGGCCATACATTCTTGATCTTAGAAACAATGTTTTTGTCAGTGGATAACGCCTCTCCACTTACTTTTGCATAGACAGTATTGTTTCTGGGGGTGCTTAAGGGTCAAAGCTGTATAACTGAGAGGAGACAGCCACATAGCCTTTAAAGTGCGGAGAACCGACCAGGGCTTCTGACCTAATGTCCAATCCTCACCTTCTCATGGTGCACCCTATTGGGTATCTACTTGGATACTGAACGGACGAGGATGGGCAGGCAATTTGGGATTTAACCGACCAAATTGTATTCTTATTGGTTAAACGAAAATATAGAATGATGGTACAACATGACAAAATTTCATGCTGACTGGGTCGTCGCCCGGTTAAACAAGGCCCCGTTGTTTTCGCCAGGGAACCAGGGCAAACAGCGAAAAGTCAGCTACTGGAACAAATCTGAAAACAAACCCCAACTCAACATCACCAGAGTTAAAGATCGGTACTATCAACGTAAGAAGCCTAAATGGCAAAGAAATGGAGCTAGCTGAGGAATTAGATAAGCACCAGATCGACATAATAGGGGTGACTGAAACAAAAAAGACCAAAACTGGTGAGATCTTTCTGAGCAATAAATACAAAATGTTATATTCAGGCAATGACAATCAAGGAAAAGAAGTAGTAGCCATAGTATTCAACACAAAATACGAGGCTAATCTTCTTGAATGGCAGTCAGTCTCAAGCAGAGTAATGTGGGCAAATATGAAAATGGGGAACTGGACAATGAGACTTATTTGTGCCTATGGTCCCACTGAAGGTTCTACTAAGGTAGAAGTGGAGGAATTTTTTGAGGCTTTAGAAAAAGCAAGTGACACAATGAAAAATGAAAAGTTAGTCCTTGTTGGGGATCTAAATAGCAGAGTAGGAAATGATTGTGAGACATACAAAAATATTTTGGGAAAATTTGGAGAAAAGAACAAAGCTAATAATAATGGCAAATATCTGTTGGATTTCTGCTCAGGACATGGACTGGTTATTACTAACACCATGTTCCAACATAAAAATGTGCACAAATTCACATGGAGAGAAGAGGCTAGTAATAAGAAAAGTCTCATTGACTATGTTATTGTTGATAGTGATGTTTTCTCCCTGGTGCAGGACAGCAGAGTGTACAGAGGATTTGAAATTGGAAGTGATCACTATTTAGTCTTGAGCAGGATAAAATTGAATTTCATATTGAAAAGAATAACATGTAAGAAAGTTTTAAAGCGAATAAAAGTTGAGCAGCTCTCAGATGTGAGCTGTAGACTAAAATACACAAAGATTATTGAAGAAAAAATGGAAGAGTTTGAGAACAGGAATCAAACTTTGGAGATTCGGTGGCAAACTCTGAAGAAAACATTGATTGATTCTGCCAGAGAGGCATGTGGTGAGGTTGTCTGTAAGGATAAAAAAAATCAGAACTCCCTGGTGGACACAGCAAGTTAAAGAGGCAGCGAAGGAAAAGAAGAAAGCATACCAAAAGTTCCTGTCAAATAAGTCAGCTTGTGCTCTTAGAGAACATAGAGACAAATGCAAGAATGCTAAACACTGTGTAAACCTAGCTAAACAAAAGTTATGGGAGGACTTTGGCAAGAATATAGAAAATAAATATCAAGAAGGTGGCAAAATATTCTGGAGGTTGTTGAAGAAGCTTAAGAATGGAGGAAAGAGTGCTGTAAAAGGAATTAGAGATGATAAAGGTGACATGAAAATGGGAGAAAAAGATAATCTTGAAGTATGGAGTAATTACTTTGAAAAACTGCTAAATGAAACAAGCAGTGATGACAGCACAGTGGTAAAAAAACACTGACCAGGCATGCAGTCAGGAATACATATCCATACTTGAAGTAGAAAAAGCCATCGAAGGCTTGAAATGTGGAAAGGCAGCAGGAGTAGATGATATTCGACCAGAAATGCTGAAGTATGGTGGTATAAGAGTGTTACAGTGGCTGCACTGCATAGTTTAGAAAGCCTGGACAGAGGGACGATTTCCTGATGATTGGAGTAGAGCTCTCATAGTACCCATATATAAAAAGGGAAATAAAACTGCATGTGAGAATTACAGAGGTATTTCCCTACTGAGTGTTCCTGGCAAGATCTATGCAAGTATACTTGAGAAACGGTTGAGAAGAATTGTGGAAGAAAAGCTTGGTGAAGAACAAGCTGGAATCAGACCAAATAGAGGCTGTCAGGATCAGATCTTCACTTTACGACAAATAGTCGAGAAAGCATGGGAATATAACAAAGATCTGTATTTAAGTTTTGTCGATCTGGAAAAGGCATATGACAAGGTGCCAAGAGAAAAGCTATTCAATACGCTGCAGTTATATGGTGTCAATGGGGCATTATATCAAGCAATACTTAGTCTTTATTTGAGTTGTAAGTCAGCAGTTAGAATTGAAGGAAGTACAGGAAGATGGTTTAATGTTAAATCTGGTGTGAGACAAGGATGTACGTTATCCCCTCTGTTATTCATTATCTATATGGATCACATTATGAAGGAAAGTGGTATTAAACCTGATATCAAAATTGGAGATGTTAATGTCAGCTCTTTGCTTTTTGTGGATGATGTTATACTTCTAAATAAATCTGCTACAAGTCTGTAAGATTCTCTGACTAAATTGAATAGCTGTTGTAATAGATATGGTATGAACGTCAGCAATAAAAAGACAAAGACAATGAAAATAGGCAGAATCATTGAAAATGTCAACTGTCTTGTGAATGGAAACCTGTGGAACAAGTAAAACATTTCAGCTATTTAGGCACAATTTTTACTGAAGATGGTAAATTAAATATAGAAATAGACAACAGAATCAGCAAAGCTGGTATGGTGGGAAGTCAATTGAATAAATTCATATGGAATAAGAGAGAAATTAGTCGGAACACTAAATTAGCTGTATACCAGACAGTGTTCAAACCAGTTTTAACTTATGGATCTGAGAGCTGGGTCAGAAGTAAAACACTTGACCAAATACTAGAGACCACAGATATGAGAGTCCTGAAAAAGATTATAGGCAAGAACAGATGGCATCAATGTCAGTATCATATTAAAAATGAGGATATTAGGAAAGAACTGGACATTGTCAGCATCCAGGAATGGATTAGCAGAGCTAATCTCAGGTGGTATAGTCACTTAAACAGAATGGGCGAGGAAAGATTAGCAAAACAAGTGTTCTCTGCCAGGTTGGCAGCAAAATGACCCAGAGGAAGACCAAGATATAGGTGGATTGATATGGTACAAAGTGCTTTAGACGATAGAAATATAAGATCTGATAATGTTGGAGTCTTGACAAGTAACAGACTGATTTGGAGGAAAATTGTAGGTAGGAAATTAATAATGATGTAATTTTTTTCATGTAGTACTATCATATCCTGTACACCCCTCGAGGGTACATGGCAGGAATTTGATGATGATGAATATTGTTTCTGTTCCTAAAGCGATCAATCCGCCCATTGTTGCATTTAAAATCGCTATAACCAAATTGAACAGCAAATTTTTCAGCTTGAACTTTTGAAATTTGTCTGCTAATAGGTAACCCAGCGGTTTTTTGCACTTTAAGCCACGAAAGAAGTGCCTCTTCAACGTCACTTTTATTACACTTTTTAAGTTTTTTACACTTCGATAAATTGTTTTCAAAAGCTTTCAGAGTCAACTTGCGATTCTTCCAAATTGTTGATATTGTAGATGGGGACAAACCATACTTCTTTGCTACTGTCAGATTTGATTGGCCACTTTCCACCTCCCGTATAATTTCTACTTTTTCGGAAACTGATAAAATTTTCCGTTTGACTCCCAACATTTTTCCACAACCAGAAAATGCGTACGTACGAAATGTCAGTAAAGGAACGACTAACATATATTATTTGTTCGTTATTCCTGTGAAACGAATTCGTAATAAACATGAAATACATGCATTAAATCAAATGTAATTCAAATATACCTTCAAAATTATTCGATATAAACGTGAATTCGCTGTAACTGTGATCGTTATAACCGAGTTCTACTGTATATATTAGTTAAAGGTTACTATTTTTTCACTTTAGTAATCTTTCCTATATCCTGTAAAGAAGATAGACATAGAACATTAGATATGTTTAAGTTAAGGCAGTTGAGCAACGTTTCACAATTTTCTTTATAAAGATATTCGCAAAGGATATGTCTTATATCAAGTACCATGAGACTGAACAGTCCAGAATTGCTGAACATTCCATTGCCACTAGGCATAAAGTTCTGTGGAACAAGACAAGAACCCTTCATAAAAGCCAGTTTCTTATGGAACATCATTATAAAGAAGCTTGAAATGTTGTTTCATTGCACTAACTTATAGATCCAATGGTCTGTTTTTATCTCCTTTATTATTACACCCTCCATGGAGTCTGCAGACTCATTATAGGAGATTCATTCAACTAACAACATATATTTATCTTACCAAATGTTAAAATCCTTAACACTCCATTTAAAAAAAATCTACTCCTCACACCCATCTTCACCATACTCTTACATAACTTCCAGCTGATTCTTCTCTTCTTGCCTTCTACTCTTTTTATAATCCTTTCTGGATTAATCTGATAAAATCCCCTCACTAGCAGAAACATCTTTATCATATCACCTGTTTTCTTTCTATCCATCAAACTCTGCAATCCACATTCTTTCAATCTCTCTCCATACCCAACATTCCAGTCCTGATGTTATCTAGTCACTTGTCTCTGGATCCTCTCCAATGTTTCCACATCACAGTGAAAACCAGTGACCAAATATGAGCACAATAGTTCAAGTGTGGTCTGACCATTGCTTTATACAGTGGCACAACCACTTCCTTATCCCTACTTATTAGTGTACTTATCATAGCAGCACTATGATTTTCAGCCTGCGACACTTGCAGTATGCCCTCTTGACTTCAGTTTGCTGTCAGCTGTCACTCCCAAATCTCGAATCTCATCCACTGCCTGCAGTATAGTGCCATCAATATAGTATAGAGCCTTAGATTTCTGCACTTATTAAAACTGCAACCCTACTTCTTTGTCCAAGTCAAGTTTATTCAAATTTTCCTGAGGGGAATTAATATCAGCTGTGCTACTTATAATACTCCCCAGTTTTACATCATCAGCAAACAACTGAAGATCCTCAATTCTACATGATATATCATTTACAAACAAGTTAAACAGCAGGGGCTGAAGAACAGAACCTGGAGCACACCACAGGTTACTTTCCTTTTTTTGAGACTCTGTTCCATCATAAACAATTTGCTGATATCATTCAGAGAGCCAATCTACGATCCATCTAACCAATATACTATTCCATCCTCTGCAGTTTAATACATTAACTTATGAGGTAATCTATCAAATGCTTTTGCAAAGTCCAAGAATACTGTATATGAATCTACCTTATCTGACACACTTTTTACCTTATAAAATGCAAGTAAACTGCTAAAACTAGACCTACTCTTTACAAATCCCTGCTGGCCATTTTGTATTCTATTCCTAATCAGTCTCTCAAGCACGTTCACTATAACTGCAGGTATATAATTTGAAACTACAGTTGTAGTCAAGGTTTTGGAAAGACTGATTAGGAATAGAAGACAAGATTGGGTTGATGGACATGATATTCTATCCTTGAATCATGCTTGTAGAGTGGTACTATTTTGTCTTCTTTCCACTCCTTAGGAACCTTATCTTCTGCAAGATTGTCAATAAATAACCAGGTGAAAGCCATAGCATAGCTAACTGTTGTGCACATTCCTTAAAAATATGGTGATATGTCATCCATTCCCACAGCCTTATTAATGTTAACCCAATCAACACCTGATAACCTCTGAATCTTTTACTTCCAATTTCCCAAATACTTGCCTCCCTTCTCCATATTGCATAGCATCATTTACACCAGTATGATATACACTGAAAAGATATCATGAAGAAGAAAAGTGTCAATTGGAGGATTATGATTGCAAGAATGTGCAAAAAAAGAGATCTGGAATTTGTTAATGTCTGGAGTGTGTTTGAAGGAAAAAGACAGATGTATGCAAGAGATGGGTTGCATCTGAACATGGAAGGTCATAAGCGATTGAAGAAGTTACTGTTTTCTGAACAAGTTGAAGTAATTGGACAGGGAAACTAAAATTGAAAAGGTTGAGTGTAAGAGGAAGAAACTCGAGCAGTGATTATATATTTGTTGATCCCTATTTGTGGAATAAATTGCAGAATAGAGTGGATAAAAATCGGCACAGGACTACTGAAATTAGTGACATGTATATCAGTTCTAAAGCTGGTACAAGAACTAAAGGGAATCTGCAATTTTTGTATACAAATGCAAGAAGCATTCGAAATTTTAAAATTTTGAATGCTTCTTGTAGTTATGTAATTATCTTGTAGAAGATGTATGAATTCCATTTCCTTTTTACCACATGATATATTTCCTCCTTCCAATTGATATCACCATAATTAAAATCCCCAATAATAATCACTAACCCTGTACTCATTGCACTAATTTGCTGATGCATGAATTCAGTATCACCCCCTGTACCCCTTGGTCTATAGCATCAACCAACTGTATATTTGGTTGCGTTGGTCACTATTTCACACCAGACCACCTCAAATGAAATATTCATTCACATGATCTATCATCTTGATATACTACTTTCTTTGGCTGCAACTCATATATCAAGATGATAGACATGAATGATAGTTCATTTGAGGCGGTCTGGTGTGAAATAGTGACAAACGCAACCAAATACAGTCAACCTTCCTATAACACGATTAATTCGTACCGCATTATATGGAAACCGTGTTATAAGAAACTCAGATTTAATGTGCAAACCAGGTTAATTCGTGCCGCGTTATATGGAAACTGCGCTATAAGAAACTCGGAATTAGTACGAATCAGATTGATTCGTACCGCGTTATATGGGAACCCCCCTTTAAACGATTTAAAATTTGGATTTTGTCCTCAAGAGATATAAACTTTCTTTTTAACTGTTTTCTTGTTTCTTTTGTGTCTGACATTATGCAAACCTGGGGTTAACAATTATTTTATTATTATTATATTACAACAAATAAAAAATATTACCTACAGTATTGTGTAATGTTGTCCAATTACGATAACACAAATTAAGCAAGCAAAAGGCACTTTATTGAACACTAATCGTGATATGTACGTCTGCACGGATTTACAGACAGTTTCCTACTAAGTTGCACTTAAAATTGATGACAAAGTGGGTGGTTGCAACAGCAAAAGTTCGGCAGTGCTTTTGTATAAAAAAATTCATGCAAATACGCAACAGTTAATCATACAGTCTATTTTAAGCATTCAAACAGAGCACTGTGAACAATCTCGCATCGTTTCTTCGCTTATAGGGGAATTCCCTGATAACTGAAATTGGAAAATGGTGATGTACCTTCACCAAAAAGAATTCCCTGTTAATTTGAACTGTAAAAATTTAACACATAGATAAATTCATGCTATAGAGAATCTTCTTAAACCAATTAAGTTGATGGAATGTTGTTGAACGGAAACCGCGTTATAGGAGGGCTGTCGCAATTTTGGTTCCGTGTTATAGGAGGGTTGACTGTATACAGTTGGTTGCTGCTATAGGCCAGAGGGTGATATTGAATTCATGCATCGGCAAATTAGTGCAATGAGTGCAGGGTTAGTGATTATTATTGGGGATTTTAATTATGGTGATATCAATTGGAAGGAGGAAATATCACGTGGCAAAAAGGAAATGGAAGTCATACATCTTCTACAAGATAATTACTTGAAACAGCACATAACTGAAGAGACACGTGGTGTGAAAGTTTTGGAACTGGCCATTGGTTCAGAGAATATATGCATAAGTAAGGTGTCCTCGTTACCTCCAATTGGTGAGAGCGATCATGTGTTATTGACTTGGGAGGTTGCAAAATTTGTGGATTTCTCTCTCTCTTAAGAAGGGATACTTACAGAACTACAGGTTAGGCAATTATAACAAGCTTCGGAGTGAGCTTGCAGCCATCCCATGGCAGAACATATTGCAGGGGAAAAATGTTAACAGTGCATGGGATGAAATCAGTGGGTATCTGAGGAAGGCAATATCAGATTGTGTCCCCATGGTTAGGAAGACAAACAAGGTAGGTGTTAGATGGATGAGTAGTAATATCAAGCTTGATCTGCAAAAAAAGAAAATGTTATGGAGAATTTACAAGGAGAAAGGTGATCTGTATACCCATGAGCAGTACAAAGCTCAAGCTAGAAAGGTTACCAGCATAGTAAGAAAACCTAAGTCATATTATGAGAAGACCTTAGCCAAGGAGATCAAGGGTAATCCCAAAGAGTTCTTCTGCTATGTGGCAAGTAAAAGGAAGAATGACTTCGGAAGGATAACTTGAGTAGGTGCTGATGGTATTGAAGTGACAAATTCAGATATAATAGTAGAGTTACTGAGTGATCACTTTTCAAAAGTCTATCACCCAAGTGAGGATATTTCTGTACCTGTAGCAATAATGTGAGAATTGAAGTTAAGAAATCAGAGGCACTTAGTATATTGCATAATTTAAATGCAAACACTGCTATAGTTTTAGATGGAATATCAGCTCAGGTGTTGCATGAATGTGCAAAGGAATTGTCATTGCCTCTTACTTAGTTATTTAATTTAAGTTTGAACTCTTGTGTGGTCCCTAGGGAGTGGAAAGAAGGCAAAGTAGTTCCTTTGCATAAAGGTGGCTCTAAAACTGCGGTAGTTAATTACAGGCCAATCACCATCTCGGGAGTGGTGGTAAAAGTATTGGAAAAGTTGGTTAAAGACAAAATTCAAGAATGGGTGGATCAGAATATGATACTCTATAGGGGCCAACATGGTTTTGTTAAAGGTCGATCCTGCCTTATCAATTTATTAACTTTTTATAATAGAATGACATCTGAGTTGGACAAAGGAAATGGTTACACAGCGGTACTTCTGGATTTTGCTAAGGCTGTTGACAGGATACCCCATGGAATACTGTTTTGCAAATTGGAGCAGATGGGGGATGGATACTAAACTGGTGATATGGATAGGAGAATGGCTCAGGGAGAGATACCAGAAGGCGGTGTGTGGAGGAGCACAGGTGAACAGTAGTGTGCCTCAGGGCTCTGTGTTTAGACCATTGTTGTTTAATTTGTACATAAATGATATAGGAAATGGCTTAAAGGGAGATATTTAGTTGATTGCTGATGATGCAAAGTTGAGTAGCGCAATAAAAAATCAAGCTGATGTTGAGAGTTTGCAGGATGATTTAAATAAGCTGGCAAAATGGACAAAAGGTAATAGATGTCAGTTCAATGTGGAAAAGTGTAAAGTTATGCATTTTGGGATTCAAAGATTACCAGCTGTGTACGACATTGATGGAATGGTACTCCAAGAGATTGAGGCTAGGGACTTAGGGGTGTTGGTGGATAGGGAGATGAAGTTCAGGGGACACATTGCTAAGTTGTCCAAGATTACTTGGTTATTGAGGAACACACTAACATCAGAGATGAAGAGGTTATTATTCCCCTTTATAAGGGATTGATACTTCCACATTTGAATTACTATGCTCAGGTCTGATCACCTGGATTCCTTGGAGGTGAGGAGGTTGTGGAGAGGGTTCAGAGGAGAGTGACCAAGTTGGTGAGTGATGTAAAAAAATGCTCTCTACATTGATAGATTGAGAGCTTGTGGATTGCAGAGGTTGATAGGCAGAGAAGAAGGGATATGATAGAAATATTTAAATTACTAAAAGGTTTTTATGAGATTGATGCAGGGGAAATGTTTCAGCTGTGTTGATAGTGATGGAAGAACAAGAGGTCATCCCTGGAAATTAAGGAAAAGTGTGGTTAACAAGGGTGTGAGAACGAGGTTTTTCACCTGGAGGGTGGTGAATGAGTGGAATGCATTGCCTGACTCAGTTGTGAGTTCTTTGTCTATAAATGAATTCAAGAAAAGATATAGATATTGTTTTGATAGTTTGGGTCTCCCATGATGAGTCTGCTGACTCCATGGAGATACCTGTAATAATAAAAATAAATTGCTCATTCAGTAATTTCACTATATCCTTTGCAACAGTCACTTTGCTGCAATGTCTATCCATCAGTGTCAGCCTACCATAATTATTCTTTCTCCTGCTTGCCGTATAGTGGAAGAATTCTCTTGAATTAACCTTATCCTGACCTATCTCTCTTTCATACTGCACCTTTTCTTTCTTTACCATGCTCATCAATATTAAGATTTTTAATATTCCTAGTACTTTATACTCATCGCGGATCTGATTGCCACCAAATGTCTTGTACTTCATAGCATTTTGTTTTCTAACACAGCTTGCATGATTTCGCTTTTCATTCATTTCACTCCTACTCTATTTACCTACTTAATCCTTGTATGCAGTTATACACTGCTTGTGTCAAATACTGCCTAATGAATTACCATGCACGATCAGCATCTTTTCTGCACAGCTCATATACCCAACATATTGAAGCTAGTTGACTACAGAGCTTCCATAATCACTCACCTCATAATTTCACATATAACCTTTTTTTTTGGCAGTAACCTTTTCTTGTTTGACCACTTCTTAAACAATTTCTTCATGATTGCTCTCAACAACTGACAGCAACATTAATAACCTTATTAACAACTACATCTTTTGAAGTTATCGCCAAATCAAACTAGATAGTGTAGGGGAACAATGAGAATGATATCTATCTCCTTGTTCCATTCTATATTCCTGTAATTAAAGTCTCCCTCAGATCTCCTTGTTACATGCCCAGCCAATTTGCCTAAACATTTCACAATCAGTATTCTCTGTGTACTGTTGTAAACTTTTGTTATGGTGCAGTATGACCGTTGTAGCCTTTGTGCCAATAAAACATAAATCAAACCAACTCTACATTCCCTGGCCTATAACAGCATCCTATCAGATATCTGAGTATTCTTATATAATATCTAGGAGGCAGTTTTTTTTTTTTAAATTTATATGGTTGAAATCTGGTTAGAAAGGAGTACACTTGACAAACATGTCGAGCTTGTGAAGCATTCTGAGATACTAAGGCAATGTGCAAACTTGTTTGCTTACATTGGATTATAGGATAAAAGGAATAATTTTTTGTAAAGTATAATTTGCTTTCTAAGAAATGGGCAGAGAACTTGTTTCAACTCCTTTCTCATCCCCAGAATACTTTAATAACATGGTGTACACCATTTTTTAACTTTATATGGAAATATCACTTCTACCATTGATTTAGCTCTTGCTTTTCTCTGCATGTCTATTACCCACTAATGAAATCTCGGTAAAGGTTGAAATATGGGTTGTAATGACACTTGTCATAATGCATGGCCATATATATATATTGCTGGCCTGGTTGTGAAGAGCGGTTGACGTATTCACTCTCCAGCCAATGTATGTTTGAATCCCGCCATGGGCTTGGATGTTTGATTGTTTGTGGAAATGCTACTGTTGGTGTAGTTGGTAGATGGAGTGGTGGAGACAAAGATGTAGAGTAGGTGTCCTCTCTCAATGAGTCTTTGGACTCCCTGGAGGTGTCACGTAATAATAATAATATACCAGCCTGTTAATGTCTACATCACACCACACAAAATTCAAAATCTGCACATGTGCTATCAACTTCCACACTTTGTGGACACTGTTCTTCTGCGCTCATTGACAGTACTCTCCCCCCCCCCTTTTTTTTTTTTTAGTTTCCTGTTCCTTCAAGAAAATTGTATATCTGTTCATTTCTATTCCCAACATGACTTCATCCTCAGGCAACCTGTTTCACTTGTAACAAATGGAAGTATAAGATAAATAGGAGGCATTTAAGCCATCTGGAGATAGTTTTTTTTTTTTTTTTTTTCAATATGATAATCTCTCCTGGCTCTTAATTATATGTACAATTTTTTTTTATGTTAGGAAAATGTTGACTTTTTTTTTTGTTGTTGTTGTTGTACTTTAGCTATCATGGTAGCACTTTTAGAATCTTCTGTTATTGTACTGAAGGTGCCTCTGACACATAAGCAAAGATTTTTCACGTGTGTTTTCCATTTTGTATTATTATTCTTTGTTTATAAGTTGTTTTTGTAAATGTATTGTATAGCTTATTGCTTTTCATATTTAATATACTCTGTTTTTTTTTGAAAAATTTAATTTCCATATGTTATTTGTTAGCTAATTCATTTCATTTTAATGTATATTGAAAATATACATTAAAATATATATTTTCAATATACATTAAAATGAATGAATGTAACCCTCGTTGTATAAGTATTGCGTTGTATAACGTGGTACTTATACAATGCGGTTTCAATATAACGCAGTCTACAAATTGTAGTAACCCTTGTTCAACGCTGTACTTATACAACGTGGTTTTATCTTTTCATATTTTTTTTCACCGCACGACTTAAAAATCAAATTTTATCTTCGTTAAATTTGTGTTTCCTTGTATCGCTCAGGTAGTTATAAGTAGCGAATTTTTATTAGGGAAAATACCCTTTAGCATGCATGTACGTTTGTATACCGTAATAAGTGTTTATTGTTGGAAATTGTCTTCGTTTTCTGCCAGGAAAGAGCATTAAAAATCATAAGTGTGTTATCTCAAGCTGCGCACTTTATTTTCTGGTGAGTTACATACATAATATGTAATGCTTGCTTTTTTGTGTAAAAAAATCATTTTTATAGTAACGGCCACAAATTGCATTGAAAGGGAAAAAATGAATATTGAAAAGAAAATTTCTCTCGAAGAAAAAAAATTAAAATCATGGATCGGTTGAAAAATGGAGAAAAACCAATTGTTGTAAGGACTTTGAATTTAAATGAATCAACAATTTAAACAAAATGAACATAATATCCGTGAAAGTGTTTATTGCTGGGTCAACAATAAGTGCAAAGTGCGTTACTCGTGTATGCGATATTCTAATGGAAAAATGGAGAAATCTAATGATTTTGATAGAAGATTGCACCTCAAAAGAAAATTCTTATGGATGGAAATCTTATTAAACAAAAAAATCTCAAAGTTTATAAACATTTATAGTGCAGACCAGGTGTTCAATGCGGATGAATCCGGGTTATATTGGAAAAAAGTGCAAAAACGCACCTATATTTCAAAAAATGGAAGATCAGCTCCAGGATTCCAAGTTTCCAAAGATAGAATTATAGGTAACCCTCGTATAACGCGGATGTTAGGTTCCACAGAAATGCCCCGTTATATAAATCTCGTTATGCGAGATTCAGATCACATAGAAAAAGTAGGGTTAGGTTCCGAAATCGTTTTTTTTTTTTTTTTTAATTATATAAGCAACAATGACATATCCAACAAAAAATATTTTTTGTTGGATATGTCATTGTTGTAATTTAATTAAATTCAGGTAATTCATGCAAGTTAAGAAAACATAAACTATGAAACAAAATACATAGCATAAACTTATAAATATACAAATTGTACCTAAACTTTATTGCCCATAATGCATAAATGTTTTAGGCAAAATAAAAAAAAAAAAAAAATCAGCTAATGCCTTTTTATTCCCGTATACAGGAGTAGGCGAGGCCATTTAGTCCTATCTAACTTTTGGAGACTGAGTGGGCAGTTCAGTCACCACTGGTACCAATCGGAGATAGATGGCCCAAGGCTATCACTAATTAAACGGTACACAGTGAAGAGAGACGGCTCAAATGTGCTGCCATCTCGTGGTCCCTAACCTTAACACAATATATTTAATGTCTGAAAATAATTTGGGTTCTACAGTCGATTTTCTTGAGTTTACGGGAGGAAAAACCCGCTTGCCCGTGCCAGAGATCGACTAACTCGGGAACCGGTCGAAAAAAGGCTTAGAAAAATTCCTCTAGTCGGCGACTAGATTTGAACCACAAACCCTTTCTTTGTGCGGTTAAGCGCTGTAGAGTGCAAACGCCACTTCTACTGAGCTACACAGGCTCATCGGCAAAATAAAATAAAGGGCATAATTTAACCGTAATCACTGTCTTCAAAACGAACATTTCGTAGATGTTCTTTATTTATGAGTGGCCAGAAGTTGTCATCACTTGAAATCTCTTGGACGTCATTTGTATAATTCTCATTGCATACTTGGGCTGGTTTAGTTATCAAGAAGTCAGTAATAAGACCTTGCTTACCACTATGCTGCAATTTTTTATTAAGTTCATAATATGGAGCTAAACAAATATCCAATTGTCTCGTGAATTTTCCAGAGCGCTCCATTGAGGGATCATTATCCGTAAAATAACTTCCTAACTTTCTTGCCAAATCCAATCCTTCTGCTAATTTCTTTAAACTGAATTCTTTAACGGATTCATCACAATCAGAATCTTCAGAGAATTTTCCCCGCCATTTGGTTCAACGTCATCTATTAATTGTACCAGTCCCTTCTAATTTAAATCTATTTCCCCATCAATTAATTCACTATTTTCGTTTTCAACAATGTAGCATAAACCCTATGTGTGGCCATCACTATAAAAATTGTAGTAACCCTTTATACGATAAACAATTGACGAATATGCATGCTAAAGGGTATTTCCCCTAATATGAATTCACTACTTATAACTACATGCGCGATACGGACAGGCACAAATTTAACGAAGATAAAATTTGATTTTTAAGTCGCGCGATGAAAAATATATGAAAAGATAAAGGGTTACTACAATTTGTAGACCATGTTTTTATCGAAACTGCATTGAACAAGGATTACTGCAATTTGTAGACCGCGCTATAATCGAAACTGAGTTGTATAAGTACTGTGTTATACGAGGGGTTACCTGTACTCTGCTGTTTTCTAGTAATGCAGCAGGTGATTACATGACAAAACCAGTGTTTATTAACAAATCCTCATGCTATGAAAGATTAAAATATACACTATTTTATTTTGCCTAAAACATTTATACATTATGTGCAATGAAGCTTAATTACAATTTGTAATTTTTATACTTTTATACTATGTATTTGTTTCATAGTTTATGTTTTCTTAACTTACATGAATTACCTGAGTTAAATAAAAATATTTTTATTATAATTACAGCTGTTTTGCCTGCTTCAGTTTAGGAGTGCCCCTGTTTAAATGTCATTGGCTATTTACTCATGGATTCTTAGGGCATTGTGAGCGTAAATGTACACTCACAATGCCCTAAGAATATTCCTTATGCTACATATACATATAAAAAAGTATATGTAGCATATGGAATAGAAATTTACACATACCTTTTTCTGGGTGTTGCGGCTTTTCCTCTTTCTGCGATGTCAAAAGACTACTGAGTGTGTGTGTGGGGGGGTAGGCAATTTGGTAGAATTAAGTTAGAAAAACCCGTTTTTTTTTTTTTTTCTGTAATATATATAAACATATATATTATATTATATAGGGTGGGGAAAAGGTGAAAGGGTTGATTTTTTAATATGGGAAGGGGAAAGGTGGTTGACAGGGTGCGGTCCGTTTTGACTATTCGTGGTCATCGAATAGTCGAAACGGACTGCAGCCTGTCAACCACCTTTCCCCTTCCCCCTCCCTATATTAAAAAATCAACCCTTTCACCTTTTCCCCATCCTATATAATATAATATATATGTTTATATATATATTACGGGGGGGACTGGGTTTTTCTAACTTAATTCTACCAAATTGCCCCCCCCCACACACACACTCAGTAGTCTTTCGACATCGCAGAAAGAGGAAAAGCCGCAACACCCAGAAAAAGGTATGTGTAAATTTCTATTCCTTATGCTGCATATACATTTTGGTACATTTACACTCACAATGCCCTAAGAATCCATGAGTAAATAGCCAATGACATTTAAACAGGGGCACTCCTAAACTGAAGCAAGCAAAACAGCTGTAATTATAATAGTTTATTAAGAGGAGTAACATGGGAGTTTTCCCAGAAATAATATACAAAAATATTTTTTTTGTTGGATATGTCATTGTTTATATAATGTAAAAAAAAAAAAAATGATTTCGGAACATAACCCTACTTTTTGCATGTGATCTGAGTCTCGCATTACGCGGTTTATATAACGCGGCATTTCTATGGAACCTAACATCCGCGTTATACGAGCGTTACCTGTATATATATTGAAAATACTGAAATATAACAGGTTTAGCTAAAACATTAATTTTATGTTTTGGATCTCTTTCTTTATTGTAATTTTTATTATTATTACAACTTAGATAATTAAAATTATTATTCTGTTGGTTTATAATTGAAAACTAATATCGCTTTTCTTGACTTTCTTTAAATGCCATAACTTTGTTTTAGCATAAAATATACTCAGGATTTAGTAACATTCTTGCTTTGGATACTTCTGTGGAGATGGGAAATATGTTGCAAGTCTGTCTAGTATATATTCCATGTTGAGAATGCTTCTGGAGGAGCTATTACTATATATATTTTTTTAAAGTTTTGCTCTATTGGTTTGATGCACTATAGTACACTTCAGGAGAATGAAACTAAAGTATCACGTTGAGTTAATCAACAGGCAAGTTAATGATGACACCGATACCAAATATTGGAAATATTCTAACAACGTTGAGCATGCATTATTTGCTCATTATGACGGCTAGTGATATGATGCCTGGTTATTGGGGGTCTGTGTACATACCAGATTTTTGATAAAAGATGACCACACCTGACTGAAGATCATACCTTGTTTCTTGTTATATTGATTAGTCTGTTATATTAAAGGATCTGCAGAAAGAAATTGTCATCAATGTAGGATATTGGACCATTGTTGTTTAATTTGTACATAAATGATATAGGAAATGGCTTGAGGAGAGATATTCAGTTGTTTGCTGATGATGCAAAGTTGGGTAGCGCAATAAAAAATCAAGCTGATGTTGAGAGTTTGCAGGATGATTTAAATAAGCTGGCAAAATGAGCAAAGGGTAATGGATGTCAGTTCAACGTGGAAAAGTGTAAGGTTATGCATTTTGGGATTAAAAGATTACCGGCTGTGTACTACATTGATAGAACGGTACTCCAAGAGATTGATGAGGCTAAGGCCTTAGGGGTGTTGGTGGATAAGGAGATGAAAGTTCAGGGGACACATTGTTAGGGTGTCCAAGATTACATCCAGAGATAAAGAGGTTATTATTCTCCTTTATAAAGCTTTGATACTTCCACATTTGGATTACTGTGCTCAGGTATGGTTGCCTGGATTCCTTGGAGATGAGGAGGTTGTGGAGAGGGTTCAGAGGAGAGTGACTAAGTTGGTGAGTGATGTAAAAAATGCTCCCTACATTGATAGATTGAGAGCTTGTGGATTGCAGAGGTTGGTTGATAGGTGGAGAAGAGGGCATATGATAGAGACATTTAAATTACTAAAAGGTTTTTATAAGATTGATGCAAGGGAAATGTTTCAGCTGTGTGATAGTGATGGAAGAACAAGAGGTCATCCCTGGAAATTAAAGAAAAGTGTTGTTAACAAGGGTGTGAGAACAAGGTTTTTTGCCTGGAGGGTGGTGAATGAGTGGAATTCATTTCCAGACTCAGTTGTGAGTTCTTCATCTGAAAATGAATTCAAGAAGAGATATGATGGATATTGTTTTGCTTGTTTGGATCTCGCGCGATGAGTCTACTGATTCCATGGAGATACCCGTAACAACAACAATATTGCTGAATGATGCTATAGTACTTGATGATCTGTCTCTGTATGTGCTATAGGGCCTCCTTTGGATGCTCTTGACTTTTTCAAAAAAAAATTTTTTTTAAGAATATGACTGAGGTATTCAAGTTCTTTGCTTCTTTTTTTTCCATGCTGTTGGAAATATTTTATGCCCGTCTTATAGGCTTTCTGTAATACCTTTTTTTTTTTTTTTATTTCTGTTTTCTTTTAATCTACATTATTATTATTACGTGACGCCTCCAGGGAGGGCTCTTACTCTACAACTCTCTGTCTCCACCACTCAATCTACTAACTGCAATGAACTGCAACTACACCAACTGCATCTACCGCTCACCACCACTAGTATATTCACAGACAATCGCAAACATTCATGCCCACGGAAGGATTCGAGCCCGTAGCCTTTGGCTGGAGATGGGATACGCTAACCACTTGGCCAACCAGGCTGGAAAATTAAGTCTTCTTTCCCATGCTGGGAATCTGAAGGATCTGCAGAAAGAAATTATCATCAGTGTGGGATATTGCTGAATGATGCTATAGTACTTGATGATCTGTCTTTGAATGTGCCGCAGGGCCTCCTTTGGATGCTCTACATGTTTTTTTTTTTTTTTTTTTTTTTTAATGCATCTATCCCTCTGCTGGCTTGTTTTTTTCTGTATAACAAACACACTGATCTTGTATACTGCTGTTTTTTAAGTGGGGGAATGGAGAGGTTTTGGAGGTTGAAGGAGACTCTAGATCTTATTTAGCAGGGAGAAAACCACTTTTATTCTTTGTTGACTCAACAAGGAATCTTAGAGATCTTTTTGATGGATTTCGTCTATATTTCTGTTTTTAATACCTATCTGTTTGTCTAGGGGCCTCCTTTGAATGCCTTTTGACTTTTTCAAAAAAAAAAAATATTTTTTTAAGAATATGACTAAGGTATTCAAGTTCTTTACTTCTTTTGTTTCTATACTGTTGGAAATATTTTATGCCCTGTCTTATAGGCTTTCTGTAATACCTTTTTTTTCTAATTGATGGTAGTTGGACTTTGCATGGAGATATCTTCCTGTGTGCATTGGAATTCTATAGATTGAATAGCTAAGTTTATTTTGTTAGGAGCCTGTGGCAATTACAAGACATTGCATAATGTCTTGTAATTGCCTTGCAAGTTAGGCCATATGATGAAAATAGCATCTACATAGCATAACCAAAGTTTAGATCATAATTTCTAATTCTTGGGGCCTGTTTTTCAAACAGTACTATATACATTTGGCTAAAAAGCAAACATGATGACAAGCCTGTTGCTAGTGTTGAATTCTAAATGAAGAGAAATGAAAATTGTTAATACTTCTTTCAGAATCCAACATAATCCTCCATGTGAAAGGCAAGACTTGTAAATATTATTTATTGTTTGTCTCTTGCTTATAGTGTGTTATTCATATAATTGCCTTGAATTTTGTTTATTATTATTTAATAGTATAATCTTAAGTAATGTAATAGTAATAAAAAGGCTCTGTATAAAAATATTATTCTTTTAATTTACTTTATTATATAATAATATTATAAGAGGCTGTGCATGTATGTTATAGAATTTGTGTTTATTATGATTGAATGTGATTTATATGAACTATGGATTATTTCTTTTTTTGTATTTCTGAAAGAGAATGTATATATGTAAGTTTAATGTACCCTATGTGAACTATGATATATTTTTTTTTAATTTATCATTACTGAAAGAGAAAGTAATTTTATGTAATTCTTCTGATTGGATTTGATTGGCTATTGTCAAGGAAACAGAGTTAATTTTAGATAGCGCGTGCGTGGAGCATGAGCTACAGTATTCGAAGGGAGAAGAAGTTGATATAAGCTGAACTAGCTAGAACCAGATTTTGGTGGGAAGAATGAATGTATTTAATTGGAGAATGAAGGTAAACAAGGGCAAAGCTTATGGAGAGCAAGGAGTGAAGTAAGGGGTGGCAGTAATGGGGATTTGGAAATGCTGTAAATAGATAATGAAGGGACCGGGAAATTAATAGGCAATTTGGAATATTTCTATAGAATTCTAAAATTACGACGGATTCCAGTTGTTTTGAAGAAGAAAAGTGCAAGACTGAATTTAATGCATAGTAATAAATAAGGAATAAGTAGATTACCTAATACGAGTGCATCATGACTTATGAAGCTCTGTGTTTAACATTTCAGTTATTATAGTGAAGATTTCTTTTGAATAGTGTTGTTTCAGAGTGATAGTTAACTACAGTTTTAAGTGTACCTATAGTGAATCCAATGTATAAAAGATGTAACCCGGTAAGAGCGGTCCATTTTTTTTTTATATTTCAGCGTGAAGATATAAGAGTTAGCTCCACCTGATATATCTTAACATTAACTGTGGCGTTCTATTAAAAATAGCCGAAGTATGGAGCTTTAAGGTGTTTCCCCCTTGAAGTGATAACTGCCTCATAATTAAATTAAGTGTTAGTTGACTAAGAGAGAATTAGAGAATTCTACCTTAAGAATAATTACTGTGAGATTCTATAACATTGAACTGTGTGGACCATCTTCAATTATTTGGATGAATATAGTATTGACAGCTGAATGTGCGATGCCTAATGTTTTGTGTTTGTTATGAGTATTTGGACTAAGCTGATTTGCATTATCTTGTTTTTAAAGTTTTACTTAAATGTACATGTTCTATAACCCTGTATTGAATGTTTATTTTATTGGATTCAATTTGTTGTTTGCCCTTCATTGCACTGCTCATAAAGTTTATTGGACCTTGCGGAAGCCTTAAATATTAATTTTAAACTCGGCCTGTAGAAAGAGATTTGCTAAAGTTAGTTGATTGCTAAAGTTAGTTGATGATTGATTCCACTATATTATATAGACTAATCTGAATATAGGGTGGCGCAGGATAATACAAATTTCTCTATATTTTGGATTAGTAATCAACCAGCAATTAATTAAGATAATAAAAAACAGATAATTTAAATAAGAACTACGTTCTAACAAGATGGCAGATTCAGAGCCAGGATGTACGATACAAACTAGGCCTTCTTTTTGCTAGAGACAGGAAGTAGGTACGGAGCTAGCCCCGGAAGCTGTTAAGGAGGATGTGAGCGGGTAATAGTTTTTTTTTTTTTTTCATGGAGTTGTGGGTGATTGGAATGCATTACCTAAGAGTGTAATGAGTGCAGAGATGGTGAATGCATTTAAGAAGGCACAGTATGATGAGTTGGGACAGTGGGACCTCTCACAATTAGTCCTGGGATTTCATGAAGGTCTGATGATAATTATTATTACATTTGTCTACTTTCATATTATTATTATTTGTGAAATGTCCAAGGAGTCCTTAGACTCATCACGAAAGGACACCCACTGTACAACTCTCCGTCTTCACCACTACAATCATCCACTGTACAACCAATCATCTACATCAACGCCATCTACTGCCCACCACCACAACTAGTATTTTTTGTTTGTAAATTGCGTGTGTTCTGAAGGGCCGATTTGTCTTTATGCAGGATGAAAAATCAGAGTTTCTGGGAGAAAAAACCCTGCTACCTCCCCATGAGATCGGCTAACTCACCTTTGATTGAAAAAGTCCATATGAAGATTCCTCCTGTCACAACGAGAATCGAACTTAGGCCTTTTCCAATCGAAGGGTGCAATGTACTGTCGTTCTTCCAATTGCGATAAGGAGGCGCTTAATATTCATTGATTTTGTGTCATAATTTCTGGAGCACCTACCATTCTGTGTTTGAGATGTCTTCACTGTTTGGTTTGAGAAGTTTGGTTACTGTTTGAATGCAGATCAAATCAATTTGTTATCTTTTTGCTAATTTCCTTAGTCCCTTCTCCATGTTAGCAAGGATGTCAACCTTGGTGATGTTAAAACATTTGGACCAATGCTAAGTTCAGTATTTGTCGGCATACTTGATATATAAACCTCATTTGCTTACACTTGGGTAAAGGATTAAACAAGAACATCATTTCCTGTCAAATAAAATTTATTTTGTTACCAAGCAAAGAAACTTTCCACAAGTTCAGTATTTGTAAGTGCATGTGAGGGTATACTGATCACATGACCTTGTTTTTGAATTTTTTTTCTTTAGTTCGCTCTTATTGGTCGGAGAAATTGAAGATTTGTTTGTAGAGGTTCCAGAGTTCTGTAGGTAAGAATGTCATTCATTCTGAGTAGAGAATATGTCTGTTTGTTCAGTTGGGATAATTGAAACCTAGTAGCACTTAGTTACTAGAGCAACCTATGTTTTCTGATAATTTGGATGCTTCTCTGGAGGTTTAATACTTTAATCTTAAGAACCAGAGGATCACTTCATTATCTCTACATGTGAAGAGGTATATTAATCTATTAATAAAGATTTTTTTCTTGGATAACCTTTCATATTTATTCACTTTGCATTACAGACCAATCAGTATTTCAGGCATGGTGGTAAAAGTACTAGAAAAATTGGGCAAAAAAGTCAATTCAAGAATGGGTAGATAAAAATACGATACTGTTTGAGGATCAACATGGCTTTGTGAAGGGTCAGTCATGCCTTAGTAATTTACTATCTTTTTATAATAGAGTAAGAGTAGAGTTGGGTAAAGGAAATGGCTCTGTCTCTACAGTGATTCTACTGTAGAGCTAGAGGTGTTGCTGGATTTTGAAAAGACATTTGACAGAATACCGTATGGAACTCTGTTACACAAATTAGAACAAATGGGGGATGGATATGACACTGGTTAAGTGGATAAGAGGGTGGCTGCTGGACAGATATCAAAAAGTGGTATATGGAGGGGCAGAATCGAGGCAAAAACAGGTGACTAGTGGTGTGCTGCAAGGTTCAGTGCTTTGACCAATTCTGTTTAATTTGTACACAAATGATTTAGGAAATATTCATTTGTTTGCTGATGTGAAATTAGGTAGAGTAATAGTTAATCAAGGCAATGCGAAGAGCTTGCAGAACAATTTATATAGGCTGTTTGTATGGGCAAAAGATAATGTGTATTAGTTTAATGTGGAGAAATGTAAAGTTATGCATTTTGGGATATAATAGATTACAAGCTGTGTATCACATTGATGGTACTGTACTCTAGGAAACAGTTGAAGCTAGAGATTTAGGGGTGGTGGTGGTAGACAGAGAGTTAAAGGACATTTGCTGGCCTGGTTGGCCGAGTGGTTAGTGTATCCACTCTCCAGCCAAAAGGCTGCAGGTTCGAATCCTGCTGTGGGCACGGATATTTGCGATTGTCTGTGGAAATACCAGTGGTGGTCGGCGGTAGATGGCACTGGTGTAGTTGCGGTCAGTTGGTGACTGAATTGTGGACATGGAGTTGCAGAGCAGCTGCCCTTCCTCGATGAGTCCTTGGACTCCCTGGAGTTGTCAAATAATAATGTTGCTAAGGTAGCCCATAAGATTACTTGGCTATTGAAGAACACTGGTTTCTTAAGGATGAGGAAGTGATGGAGAGAATTCAGAGGCGAGTGACCACGATAGTGAGTTAGTAGAAAAAGAGGGGATATGATAGAAATGTTTAAGTTGCTTAAAGGGTTTTTTAGGATAGATGCAGGGGAAATGTTTCAGCACTTGTCTAGAGGGACCAGAACAAGGGGTCATCCTTGGAAGTTGAATAAAAGTGTGGTTAGTAGGGTGTGAGGACTAGATTTTTTTGCTTGGAGAGTTGTGAATGAATGGAACAGGTTGCCAGAGTCAATTGTGAGTGCTTTGTCTGTTAATGAGTTCAAGAAGACGTGTGATAGATTGTGTGGATAGATTGGCTCTCCCACGATGAGTCTTTGGACACCATGGAGATGCCTGTATAATAATAATATCAAAACACCATCAGTTTTTTATCTAGCTTCTGCAATTTCTGTGGATTGGGAATGTGTCGAAAGTTTATGGTTTATATTCCACATAGGCTATCTCTTGAATAATTTTTTTAAATTTTAATCTCTACTAGTTTATTTTATTTACTTAATTTATTTTTAAGCACTGTAGGTTAAATATAATACCATAGGTCAACCAGTTATTGAATGCATTAATAGAAAGTAGGAAGACTGTAAAATTCAATAACTGGATGTCAAAAATAGGAATTTTCTAATTGGCTGATATAATTCTTATTTATTAATTTTAATTTGGTTTTTAATTTTATTTTTACTGCAACAGGTCATACTAGGCAAGTATAATTAGTTTTATACAATATATCGCGGTTGTGGTTGGTCAGTGAATT